>NW_027198019.1:0-50728 GCF_038502225.1 Cherax quadricarinatus
AGAGGGGCATGAAAAATTAATTTTAGGTGTGATATACCGTCCCCCAAATTTAGATAGGGACCAGGGGAGACTACTATGGGAGGAAATTGTTAGGGCCACAAGGCACGATAATGTAGTAATTCTAGGAGACTTTAACTTTAGTCATATTGATTGGAATTTCTTGACTGGGAATTTAGAATCATACGATTTCTTAGAAGTAGTTCAGGATTGTTTTTTGAAGCAGTTTGTGACAGAACCTACAAGGGGTAATAACCTGCTTGACTTAGTTCTGGCGAACAATGAATCCCTTGTTAATAATTTAGAAGTTTCAGAGGAACTGGGTGCTAGCGACCACAAATCAATTACATGTAGAATTGAATGGAAGTATGATAGTAGGGATAACTCAGTAACAGTCCCAGATTTTCGCTTAGCAGATTACGATGGGCTTAGAGAGCACTTAGCATCTGTTGACTGGGGTAACGAAGAGAGCTATCAATATGACAGTTTTCTGAACACAATACATGCTGCTCAAAGAACGTTTATCCCTTATAAGGAAATTAGATCAAATAGAAATGACCCAAAATGGATGAATAATAGGATGAAATATCTACTAGGGCATAAGAAAGGAATTTATAGGCGTATCAAAAGAGGCGAGGGTCATCTTATGAATCAGTATATTGACATTAAGAGGGACATTAAAAAGGGGATAAGAAAAGCTAAAAGGGACTATGAAATTAAAGTTGCTAGGGATTCTAAAACTAACCCAAAAAGTTTTTTCCAGGTCTATAGAACAAAAGTCACAGATAAGATAGGTCCCCTTAAAAATAACTATGGGCATCTTACTGACAAAGAGAATGAAATGTGCTCGATTTTAAATAATTATTTTCTCTCGGTTTTTACACAGGAAGACACTAATAATATTCCGGTAATTAATTTTTATAGTGGATCAGAAGAAGATAAATTATGTAACATCACAGTCACTAGTGAAATGGTTGTGAAGCAGATAGACAGACTGAAGCAAAATAAGTCACCGGGTCCTGATGAGGTTTTTTCAAGGGTTCTAAAGGAATGCAAAATGGAAGTCTGTGAACCATTAACTAATATTTTTAATTTATCTCTTCAAACAGGTGCAGTGTCTGATATGTGGAAGATGGCTAATGTAATTCCTATTTTTAAAACAGGGGACAAGTCGTTACCGTCAAATTACCGCCCAATAAGCCTGACCTCAATTGAAGGCAAATTACTAGAGTCAATTATAGCTGAGATTATAAGAAGCCATCTCGATAAGCATAGCTTGATTAATGATACTCAGCATGGATTCACAAGAGGCCGGTCTTGTCTAACTAATTTATTGACTTTCTTCAGTAAAGCTTTTGAGGCTGTTGACCACGATAAAGAATTTGATATTATTTACTTAGATTTTAGTAAGGCATTTGATAGAGTTCCGCACCAAAGACTGTTGAAGAAAGTAGCAGCTCATGGCATTGGGGGAAGGGTGCTCTCGTGGATCGAATCATGGCTCACAGACAGGAAGCAAAGAGTGTCCATAAATGGGGTTAAATCCGAGTGGGGATCAGTAACAAGTGGCGTTCCACAGGGATCAGTCTTGGGCCCGTTGTTGTTTATAATATATATCAATGATCTTGATGAAGGAATTACTAGTGATATGAGCAAATTCGCCGATGACACGAAGATAGGTAGGATAATTGATTCAAACGTAGATGTTAGGGAACTTCAGGAGGATTTAGACAAACTCTACTCTTGGTCAGAAAAGTGGCAGATGCAGTTCAATGTAGATAAATGCAAGGTTCTGAAGCTCTGGAGTGTCCATAACCCTAGCACTTATAAGTTAAATAATGTAGAACTTAACCATACAGATTGCGAAAAGGACTTGGGGGTTATGGTAAGCAGCAACCTTAAACCAAGACAGCAATGCCTAAGCGTACATAATAAGGCAAATAGATTACTGGGATTTATATCAAGAAGTGTAAGCAACAGAAGTCCAGAGGTCATACTGCAGCTTTATACATCATTAGTAAGGCCTCACCTAGATTATGCAGCTCAATTCTGGTCTCCATATTACAGAATGGACATAAATTCGTTAGAAAACATTCAGCGTAGGATGACTAAATTAATACATAGCATTAGAAATCTTCCTTATGAAGAAAGATTGAAGACTCTTAAGTTACATTCACTTGTTAGACGAAGAATGAGGGGAGACCTGATCGAAGTGTATAAGTGGAAGATAGGTATTAATAAAGGGGATGTTAACAAGGTCTTGAGGATATCTCTCCAAGAGAGAACCCGAAGTAATGGATTTAAATTAGATAAGTTTAGATTTAGAAAGGACATAGGTAAGTATTGGTTTGGAAATAGGGTAGTAGATGAGTGGAACAGTCTACCTAGTTGGGTTATTGAGGCTGGGACTTTGGGTAGTTTCAAATTTAGGTTGGATAAATACATGAGTTGGATGGGTTGGATTTGAGTGAGACTTGCACATCAGAGCTTACTTCTTGGGTAGCATTGAAAATTGGGTAGGTCAAATGTTTGTTAGTGGGATGAATTGTAAAGGACCTGCCTAGTATGGGCCAACAGGCCTGCTGCAGTGTTCCTCCTTTCTTATGTTCTTATGTTCTTATGTTCATCCATGCTTTAGGTCACCTTCAGTGACGTCAACATGGCAGCCAGAGCTCTCGCTGAGGGCCTGGCTATTCACTACTTCCACATCAACCCAGCCTTCATCGAAGCAGAGAAATTCCAACATATCTCACAGTGCTATAATTGTTACTCATACTTACACACCACAAATGATTGTCCTACCAAGGACAAGAAGTTCTGCTCCACCTGTGGCCGTGAGGGTCATGACTTCAAGAATTGCACTACTGCTTCACCACCTAAATGCTTGAACTGCAAGAATGACCACCATACTCTTGCTGCCAGGTGCCCTACCAGAAGAGACATACTCAAGAAACAACAACAACAAAAGAAACCCAACCCACAAGCAACCACATATTCTGCTATCGCCAAGCTTCAAGCAGACACTACCAAGATACTACATGCCACGCAAGCTGCTCCCACCACTTCCCTGCCAGCACCTTCTGCCGACTCCACCAAGATTCTTTGTTGCATTATGTATGCTCATGTACAGAATGCAGCTGAGCCTGGTTCCTTCAACACCACCATCAATGAACTTTTCAAACTAAATAATATGCCTGGCCTCACATTTCCTGCATCACCACCTTCCACTGAGATCCTAAAATCTACTGCAAATATTACCAGCATCACCGCTGCTCCACCGCTGTCACAACCTCCACTAGACACAGAGATGGACCAATCAGAGACCTCTGAGACGTCGGCAAACCCCACCAATGAGAGTCCACTACCGCTTTCATCCACTGCTAGAGCAACTGACCAGTCGGAAATCTCGCCTTCACCAGTTCAGCCACCAGCCAAGAAAGCAAAAACACAAGACACTGCTGATGCACCTCACGGTGCCACTGTCACTGACACTGCTGCACCACAACAAGTCCGATATCTGAAGGGTGTATACTTCTACACAACCAAGCAGTATAAGAACACAATGCTGTCTTCAGAAATCCATCATCACCTCCAGGACGGAACAGTCAAGTATACCTACGACCAAACTGCTACTTACACCACTGTGGAAATAAATGGTATAAAATACCGACACAATGGCAATATAAACACGAATGCAGTATAATGTGATCCTTTATTGACTACGTTTCGCCCACACAGTGGGCTTTTTCAAGTCACAAACAGAACTACCTGGGGTGAACGAACGAACGAACGAAAGTTCAGGTAAGATCCCAAATGGGATGAGCGGGGAAGACGGGACAGACGAAGAATAGTGCTGGAGAGGAGTGTTCTTAGTCGTAGAAATAGAGCCAGGGCTTAACCCAGCAGCAAAGGCGATCGTGGGACAGATATTGAAAAGAGAGATTCCGGTTCTTCTGTTGGGACTCCGGTGGGGTGAGCGAGGAGGAAGGGACTTGCGACCTTTAGAGCTAGAGAGGAGTGCAGAACTGAGTCATGTCTTAACCCAAAAAAGCTAAGGCGAACGTGGGTCAGAGAATGGTACCTGTCTTAGAAGGTACCTGTCAGCGGATCCAAGGTTATTTGTAAGTAGGGTTAGGAGCAGGATCATGCAAGGAGTAGAAAAGATTGTGTTGGTTTGTGGGTCTGCGAATGTCTTCGTCAAGGAGAGAGGTCCAGTAGTCATGTCGTGTCTCAAGTTTGTCTGTCTGTCACTGAGCCTCTTCCAGTACAGATTCAGTGCAGGGATGTCTAACTGGGCATGGAGAGACTCGCTTGTGGCGAACTCCTCCCATCTGACATCAAGCACCCAGCGCAGCGCCTTGTTCTGGACACGCTGCAGTTTAAGTAAGTTTGTTTTTCTGCAAGAGAGAGGGCTAGAGGAGAGTAAGTTATCAGAGGGCGTATTAGGGATTTGTAGAGGTATAGTTTGGTGCGTTGAGAGGCATGTTTCAGCTTGTAGAGGCCCGCAAGGGCCTTACTAGCTATTGCATGCCTTGAGTGAATGTGTCCGTGTAAACGAAGAAGATAGTCAAGATTAACGCCAAGGACAGTGACAGATTGTGTGATAGGGAAGTAAGTGCGGGTGTCAGCTGTTCTGAGTTCGACAGGTAATGGAGGATCACGTTTCCTGTAATTAAAATATGTAATGCTGGATTTAGCTGCATTGGTTTTGATCCTCCATTTTTGTTCCCAGATGGCTATCCTGTCGACCTCATTTTGTGTTTTGTGTGTGAGTGTATCTATATTGGCATGAGTGATAAGTTGTGTAATGTCGTCTGCATAGGCTAGTGTGATGGAGTTGTGGTATACAGGTGTTGGAATGTCATTAGTGTATAAAATGTAGAGGGTAGGGGAGAGGACAGATCCCTGGGAAACTCCGGCTTTTAGTGTGAAGTAGTCAGAGTAACAGCCTTGGAATTTGATTCTCATGGTACGGCCGTCTAGGAAGTTGCAGAGGAGTTTACGAGTAGTGAGAGGCAGGTTGAAGTTAGTGCAGAGTTTGTACTTGAGCCCTTCGTGCCAGACAGTGTCAAAGGCTTTTTCAACGTCTTTTGCAACCAGGGCTGTCCTGTTTCTTTGTTTTGTGTTGATGTGGATGTAGTTGAGAATGATGTTAAAGGCATCCTGTGTGGATCTGTGTGTTCTGAAGCCAAACTGGCCATCAGAAAGTAGAGAATTGTGTTCCAGGTATCTGCGAAGGCGATGATTGATGAGTTTTTCAAAGAGTTTTCCTAAAGTTTCGAGGAGGCTGATAGGGCGATAGTTTCTAGGGTCAGAGTGGTCTTTATTGGGTTTAGGAAGGAGGATAGCAGTAGCAGCTTTGAAGAGGGAAGGGAAGTATCCAGAGGCAAGGGAGGCATTGAGGAGGTTTGTGTAGGCAGTAATGATAGAGTCAGGAAGGTGTTTCAGGATAATATGGTTTAGGCCAGAAGCACCAGGGGCCTTGGGAGGAAGGTGTCTGAGGAGAGTTTTAATGTCTGTGTTGGTGAAAGGAGTGTCGAGTTCTTGGGAGGAGGTAAGAGAGTCTAGATGTATGTGGCTGTCTGGTGTTGTTTCTTGTGTGTGTGTAGTGTTCTATGTTCTGAATGTGTTGAATAACGTTAGGGTGAGGTGGGTGAGCGTGGAAGATGTTCTCCCAGATGTGTTTGAAGATGTTGGTAGCAGCCTGCGTGTCTGAGATGTGTGTGTTGTTGTGGGTGATGTGTTTGAATTTGTTGGTGGGAGTTGTGCCTCTGATTTTTTTGGTAAAGTTCCAGAAGGCTTTAGTGTTTTTAATACGCTGCTTGTCTGCTTGTTGTATGAGTTGTGACCAGTGATTGCTGTGGTCTTGGTCTAGGCTGCGTAAAATATCGTTTCTAAGGTAAGTGAGATCTAATCGGACTTGATTAAATCTGTGTGTGTTGTAGAGGAAGCGGTTGTGGTAGCAGATAATTAGTCTTCTTGTTCTTGCGGTGTTGGCTGCTTGTGTAATGGTGTCCTGAGATGAGATCTCCTCCACCACGATGCTGTGAACACTAACTCCAAGGCCGAGGGACTGATTACCTCATCTTTTGTATATAGTTCTACTGTCTTCCTATTATGTCCTAGAATCTGTATTGATAAAGCCACTGGATGGCGAAACGTCTACAATAAAGATATCCAGATGTTGCACATGTGTCTTAACTTACGTATGGACTGATGAAGCCACTGTGTGGCGAAACGTTTCCTCAATAAAGATAACCAAGAGTTGCACATGTGTCTAATTTATCAACATGTCGGTTCTCTGAACCATTCATCTACAAACCTGTCAGACACTGCAACATCTTGGGATCTTAATACTTAGGAATTCTTCGCTTGCCTAATTCTTGGGCACAACCTACTTCCACATTGAACAAATGTAACACCACCTATGACTGCTGCACCTCTCCTGCCATACGGTTTATAAGCTGCTTCTCCGCTCATCTGCCGTATTCTACTCAAGATTGATGGACTGAACACATCGACTCAAGGTTGAGGGACTGATTACCTCATTCTCCTCTTGTTCTTCAAGTTTCTCCTACGAATGGACTGATGAAGCCACTGTGTGGCGAAACGTTTCCTCAATAAAGATACCCAAGAGTTGCACATGTGTCTAATTTATCAACATGTCGGTTCTCTGAACCATTCATCTACAAGCATGTATTGTGTTCAGAAAGCTGTCATATTGATAGCTCTCTTCGTTACCCC
This sequence comes from Cherax quadricarinatus, assembly GCF_038502225.1. NCBI lineage: Eukaryota > Metazoa > Arthropoda > Malacostraca > Decapoda > Parastacidae > Cherax > Cherax quadricarinatus. The sequence continues at coordinate 6,742 of NW_027198019.1, forward strand.
AGTAAACAGATGATAAGTGTTCTCTAAGCCCATCGTAATCTGCTAAGCGAAAATCTGGGACTGTTACTGAGTTATCCCTACTATCATACTTCCATTCAATTCTAAATGTAATTGATTTGTGGTCGCTAGCACCCAGTTCCTCTGAAACTTCTAAATTATTAACAAGGGATTCATTGTTTGCCAGAACTAAGTCAAGCAGGTTATTACCCCTTGTAGGTTCTGTCACAAACTGCTTCAAGAAACAATCCTGGACTACTTCTAAGAAGTCGTATGATTCTAAATTCCCAGTCAAGAAATTCCAATCAATATGACTAAAGATAAAGTCTCCTAGAATTACTACATTATCGTGCATTGTGGCCCTAACAATTTCCAGTGAATATGCCCTCGTCTGCTACACCTGAAGTTACTATATAAGCGCCAGGATCCTTTCTTCTGCTTCAGAATGTCCACGACTATGGTACTCTTCGCACCTACTCCTAGGTTGAGGGACTGATTACCTCATCTTCTGTACATAGTTCTACTGTCTTCAAGTTATGTCCTAGAATTTGTATTGATAACGCCACTGGATGGCGAAACGTCTACAATAAAGATACCCAGATGTTACACATGTGTCTTAATCTCATTTTGTCGGTATTGTATACCATTCGTACACAAGAGTAGAGTTTGTCTAAATCCTCCTGAAGTTCCCTAACATCTACGCTTGAATCAATTATCCTACCTATCTTCGTGTCATCGGCGAATTTGCTCATATCACTAGTAATTCCTTCATCAAGATTGTAATAAAGTTGGTAGAATTACCGACAATATGTAAAGTAAAAGGACTGACCACCTCAAAACTTTAAGGGTGATTGACTGATTACATCGTCTTCAAGTATCTTCTGCTTCTATCAACTTTTCTGTACTTGACTGAAGAAGCCTACTGTGTAGGCGAAACGTTTCATAATAAAGATACCTAACTGTTGCATATGTGAAAGTTAAGACACATATGCATATGTTGCATATGTGTCTTACCTATCAAGTAAAAGGACACAAGTGCAACTAATGTGACCTTGTTACCAGGAACCATAGACACAGTGACAGCAACTTCCAGAAGGGTTATATACAGGGCCTTCTCACTGCAGCTTTATGTGAACCTTCTTCTTCTAATCTTCCTAGAAGATACATCACTGCCCTTAAGGACCTCGCCAACGACCCCAACATTATCGTCACCACCGCCGACAAAGGAGGTGGAGTCGTCATACTCAACACCAGTGACTACAACACTAAAATGATGGACCTTTTGAATGATCAATCTACATACGAACCTATCAGCACTCAACAGTGGGAGACGCTCACCAAAGACTTTCTATACAAAACCAGACAAATACTTAAACGCACTAGAGAAGGGAAGAAACTTCTGTATCTGTTACCAAGCAACCCTAAACCAGCACACATGTATGGTTTACCCAAGACCCATAAACACAATATTCCTCTCAGACCAATCACGTCAGGAATAGGCAGTGCTCCACACAAACTAGCCGGAGTTCTTGCCAAACATCTTTCCTGCGCTCTGGGGACCATCAGCCCCGCTCATCGTAAACACTCAGGCGACCTTCTCAACCGCATCCGTAACCTCTCCATCCGTAACAAGAAACTAAGCAGTTTGGATGTGACTTCCCTCTTCACAAAAGTACCTACCAAAAAAAAAAAAAAAGCCATCGAGGTTCTACTACGTAAAGTCAACCAGGACCTTAATCTTCCTTTACCTCCCGGAGATTTTGTTGACTTGATTGAACTCTGTGTTAATTTCAACTGTTTTTCTTTCAATAACAAGCTCTACAAACAAACCTACGGTATGGGAATGGGGTCCCCAATAAGTGCCGTCTTAGCCAACTTATACATGGAACACCTAGAGTCCGAACACTTCGCCAACATCATCCCTTCAAGCGTCACTTGGTTACGTTACGTGGACGATGTCCTCGTAATAACTCCAAAACGTTTTGATGTACGGGATCTTCAGGCAAGGCTCAACGCAGTTGAACCAGCGATTCAGTTTACACTAGAAGAAGAGTCCAATGACAAGCTACCTTTCCTCGACGTCCTCATTCACAAAGTAGACAACAACCTAAGATTTCAAGTTTATCGGAAACCCACCAATAAAAATGATCTCACACACTTCTATTCAAGTCAAGATACCAAGACCAAAAGAGGCATCATCATCGGGTTTTTCCTAAGAGCATACTGAATTTGCAGTCCTGAGTTTCTTGACGAGGAATGTACTTACATTCACCAAACATTCACTGAGTTACAATTTCCTTCTTTTTTCATCAAAGACTGCAAGAAAAGAGCTCTTCAGATCATCAATTCTCCATGCATCAACACCGCTCCCAACAAATTTATAATTCTTCCCAACAGCCAGGTTGCACTAAACGTCTCAAAAGTACTTTCACAAGCTAACACCAGAGTCGCCATCGCTTCTACCACTTCAATAAAGGATCTAACCAGGACAAAACCCAAGCCCCACGAACCAGTCAATGCAGGAGTTTACACTATACCCTGTGGAGGCTGTGACAAGATCTACGTAGGTGAAACAGCAAGAAACCTCGACACCCGCCTCAATGAACACATTTACGCATGTAGGAACGACAACTTAAACAACGCCTGTGTACAACACCGAAATTCCACCAATCATCTTATGAAATTCAGAGACGCCCAATTAGTGATAAAAGAAACTAATTTCCGCACACGCAAGTGCCTTGAATCAGCACTGATCGCTGTTTCGAATACAATTAAACAAAACAACGGCAGCTTCACCATCTCCGAAGTCTTAGCAAGAATCCTCCTGAAAACAGTAAACCCTGCCATCACATAGTCTCTCCTGTTATACTACACAAAGCACATTATAGAGAGTGAACACTGAAAAAAACCTGCCTCTTTCCAGTCTATATTTGTCCAACCTATTTTTATGTTACCCAAGTAATAGCTTTTATATCCTTTTACTCATGTACGAATTAATTGCTCTTCCATATTGCATTATTTTTGTTACTACTACTACTACTATTACTACTACTACTACCACTACCACTAGTGAACATCGAAATGTTACCTCACTAGTATTACACCTCACTCTGAGCCTTTATATACCCTCTGTGTCCATGTATTGTTTGTAATGGCTTGATAAAGCTCCTGGAGAGCGAAACGTTGCCACAATAAATGTCACATTAGTTGCACTTGTGTCCTTTTACTTTACATACTTCATCAAGATCATTGATATATATTATAAACAACAACGGGCCCAAGACTGATCCCTGAACATTAAAGTGGTATAAAATACCGACAGGTTCTTAGGTAAGACACATATGCAACAGTTAGGTATCTATATTTCGAAACGTTTCGCCTACACAGTAGGCTTCTTCAGTCGAGTACAGAAAAGTTGATAGAAGCAGAAGAGACTTGAAGACGATGTAATCAGTCCATCACCCTTAAAGTTTTGAGATGGTCAGTCCCTCAGTCTGGAGAAGAGCATTGTTCCAAAGTCTGAAACAATATGGAGTTGAAGTGACAGGATGGAGCCTTATATAGCGCCAGGAAGTGAGACGTAGGTCACAGGTAGAACATCTGCGTTCTACCTGTGACCGACATGTTGATAAATTAGACACTTGTGTCTAATTTATCAACATGTCGGTTCTCTGAACCATTCATCTACAAACCTGTCAGACACTGCAACATCTTGGGATCTTAATACTTGGGAATTCTTCGCTTGCCTAATTCTTGGGCACGACCTACTTCAACATTGAACAAATGTTACACGACCTATGACTGCTTCACCTCTCCTGCCAACGGTTTATAAGCTCCTTCTCAGCACGTATGCCGTATTCTATTCAAGATTGATGGACTGACCACATCGACTCAAGGTTGAGGGACTGATTACCTCATTCTCCTCCTGTTCTTCAAGATTCTCCTTTGTATGGACTGATGAAGCCACTGTGTGGCGAAACGTTTCCTCAATAAAGATACCCAAGAGTTGCACATGTGTCTAATTTATCAACATGTCGGTTCTCTGAACCATTCATCTACAAAGACTGATCCCTGTGGAAAGCCACTCGTTACTGATCCCCACTCGGATTTAACCCCATTTATGGACACTCTCTGCTTCCTGTCTGTGAGCCATGATTCGATCCACGAGAGCACCCTTCCCCCAATGCCATGAGCTGCTACTTTCTTCAACAATCTTTGGTGCGGAACTCTATCAAATGCCTTACTAAAATCTAAGTAAATATTATCAAATTCTTTATCGTGGTCAACAGCCTCAAAAGCTTTACTGAAGAAAGTTAATAAATTAGTTAGACAATACCGGCCTCTTGTGAATCCATGCTGAGTATCATTAATCAAGCTATGCTTATCGAGATGGCTTCTTATAATCTCATCTATAATTGACTCTAGTAATTTGCCTACAATTGAGGTCAGGCTTATTGGGCGGTAATTTGACGGTAACGACTTGTCCCCTGTTTTAAAAATAGGAATTACATTAGCCATCTTCCACATATCAGACACTACACCTGTTTGAAGAGATAAATTAAAAATATTAGTTGAAAGTTAAGACACATGTGCAACATCTGGATATCTTTATTGTAGACGTTTCGCCATCCAGTGGCTTTATCAATACAGATTCTAGGACATAATAGGAAGACAGTAGAACTATATACAAAAGATGAGGTAATCAGTCCCTCGGCCTTGGAGTTAGTGTTCACAGCATCGTGGTGGAGGAGAATCTGGAGCAAAGGCAAGAAGACTGGCGTTTATATAGGCGTCAGTGGAAGGGACGGGCAGCAGACGAGGGCAGTCACTGGTAGGCGGGATTCCCCAGTGGAAGTAGGTCCTTCCCAAAGAGATGGGTTAGTTGCAGCAGCCGTGAAGAAGGTCTTGTAGATGTCCTCTGAACCAAGATTCCATGATGTTGCAGTGTCTGACAAGTTGTGCAAGAAAGGTATAAAATACCGACAATATGAAAGTTAAGACACATGTGCAACATCTGGATATCTTTATTGTAGACGTTTCGCCATCCAGTGGCTTTATCAATACAGATTCTAGGACATAATAGGAAGACAGTAGAACTATATACAAAAGATGAGGTAATCAGTCCCTCGGCCTTGGAGTTAGTGTTCACAGCATCGTGGTGGAGGAGAATCTGGAGCAAAGGCAAGAAGACTGGCGTTTAACTAACCCATCTCTTTGGGAAGGACCTACTTCCACTGGGGAATCCCGCCTACCAGTGACTGCCCTCGTCTGCTGCCCGTCCCTTCCACTGACGCCTATATAAACGCCAGTCTTCTTGCCTTTGCTCCAGATTCTCCTCCACCACGATGCTGTGAACACTAACTCCAAGGCCGAGGGACTGATTACCTCATCTTTTGTATATAGTTCTACTGTCTTCCTATTATGTCCTAGAATCTGTATTGATAAAGCCACTGGATGGCGAAACGTCTACAATAAAGATATCCAGATGTTGCACATGTGTCTTAACTTTCATATTGTCGGTATTTTATACCTTTCTTGCACAAAAATATTAGTTAATGGTTCACAGACTTCTATTTTGCATTCTTTAAGAACCCTTGAAAAAACCTCATCAGGACCCGGTGACTTATTTTGCTTCAGTTGGTCTATCTGCTTCACAACCATTTCACTAGTGACTGTGATGTTACATAATTTATCTTCTTCTGGCCCACTATAAAAATTAATTACCGGAATATTATTAGTGTCTTCCTGTGTAAAAACCGAGAGAAAATAATTATTTAAAATCGAGCACATTTCATTCTGAACATTAAAATGGTATAAAATACCGACAGGTTGTTAGGTAAGACACATATGCAACAGTTAGGTATCTTTATTTTGAAACGTTTCGCCTACACAGTAGGCTTCTTCAGTCGAGTACAGAAAAGTTGATAGAAGCAGAAGATACTTGAAGACGATGTAATCAGTCCATCACCCTTAAAGTTTTGAGGTGGTCAGTCCCTCAGTCTGGAGAAGAGCATTGTTCCATAGAATGAAACAATATGGAGATGAAGTGACAGGATGGAGCCTTTATATAGCGCCAACAGGTGAGACGTAGGTCACTAGGAGAGGTAAGAACTCAGATGTTGGGAGGTCAGGTCCATTGTCAGACATTGCAACACAAGGGTATCTTGGTACAGACCTACAATCAACTTCTACAACCTCTACTAGTGAGAACGGCTGGATTTGAGAGGGACCTGACCTCCCAACATCTGAGTTCTTACCTCTCCTAGTGACCTACGTCTCACCTGTTGGCGCTATATAAAGGCTCCATTCTGTCACTTCATCTCCATATTGTTTCATACTATGGAACAATGCTCTTCTCCAGACTGAGGGACTGACCACCTCAAAACTTTAAGGGTGATGGACTGATTACATCGTCTTCAAGTATCTTCTGCTTCTATCAACTTTTCTGTACTCGACTGAAGAAGCCTACTGTGTAGGCGAAACGTTTCAAAATAAAGATACCTAACTGTTGCATATGTGTCTTACCTAACAACATTTCATTCTCTTTGTCAGTAAGATGCCCATAGTTATTTTTAAGGGGACCTATCTTATCTCTGACTTTTGTTCTATATACCTGGTAAAAACTTTTTGGGTTAGTTTTAGAATCCCTAGCAACTTTAATTAAAATCCCTAGCAACTTTAATTAGAATCCCTAGCAACTTTAATTAAAATCTGTTATGACTAATTCATACACACACACGCACACAGACACACACACACGCACACAGACACACACACACATAGTAGGGAGACCGCGTGCGCGAGTCAAGCTTCCGTGCTCCGCGAATATGTGTTTGAAGGCTACCCAAGCGAGGGTTGCTAAGTGTGTCAGGGTAGTGAACAATCCTTAAAGCGATTTACAATCTGCCTGAGCCACATAAGTGTGGGGAGAGCCACAATTTTATAAGTGATCTAGAAAGTGATACTTGGTGGCGCATTCAGAGTGGGCAGTGCTAGTGTGCTCCAGGCGACGTTGCCACGTGTCACCCAAGAAAGATAATAAAGTGAAACAAATGTTTGACCAGTGGAAGAAATACAATGAATAGGGTACATTATAAAACGAGAAGAAACGGAGGTGGATCTACGGCAGGACTTCACATCGAGCTGGACAATCTACAGGCTGCTACAGCTGCTTTGCAAGTACTGTATTCACCTATGCATGGTTGTTTGGGTGTGGGTTTTGGATTCCAATTAACTGCAAAGATGATTGTGAACAGTCCAACTTTCCTAGTACGATAAAGAATAGGCAATCATGTACTCAATAAGGAATAACAATTGGCAATTTATGGAGCAAGGCGAGACAGGTTTCTATAAGCCTACGAGGTAGTAAAAGTCACAGGAGGATGTGCGTCAGGTCACAGTATGGTGTGGTCAGGAAGGGACCACTGAAACTCCACATAACACTCCAACGCACAATTCCATGTGCTTTTCAGACACTTAATAAACCCACATATAGTTCCACACACACACACACACACAGACACACACACACATACACACACACACACACACACACACACGAGGCGGGGCCAGGAGCTCGGACTCGACCCCTGCAGCCTTAACTAGGTGAGTACACACACACACACACACAGACACACACACACATACACACACACACACACACACACGAGGCGGGGCCAGGAGCTCGGACTCGACCCCTGCAGCCTTAACTAGGTGAGTACACACACACACACACACACACACACACACACACACACACACACACACACACACACACACACACACACACACACACACACACACACACACACACACACACACACACACACACACACACACACACACGACACACTAGTCGAGGTGGCCAGAAGAGCACACATGAGGGGAGCAAAGTTACTAGTTTTGGGTGATTTCAATCACAAGGAGATTGACTTGGAAAACCTGGAGCCCCATGGGGGTCCCGAAACATGGAGAGCCAAGATGATGGATGTGGTACTGGAAAACCTCATGCATCAATATGTTAGAGACAATACCAGAGAGAGAGGTGAGGATGATCCAGCAAGACTGGACCTTGTATTTCCCTTGAGTAGTTCGAACATCGAGGATATCATGTATGAAAGGCCCCTAGGAGCTAGTGATCATGTGGTTTTGTGCTTTGACTACATAGTTGAGCTTCAAGTGGAGAGAGTAGCAGGAATAGGATGGGAAAAACCAAACTACAAAAGGGGGAACTACTCAGGCATGAGGAACTTCCTGCAATACATCCAGTGGGAAAGGGAACTGACAGGAAAACCAGTACAAGAAATAATGGACTACGTGACAACAAAATGCAACGAGGCAGAGGAGAGGTTTCTTCCCAAGGGAAACAAATAATAAGATGAACAGAACGAGTCCTTGGTTCACCCAAAGGTGCAGGGAGGCAAAAACTAGGTGTACTAGAGAATGGAAAAGGTACAGAAGACAGAGAACTCAGGAAAATAAAGAGATCAGCCGAAGAGCCAGAAACGAATATGCACAGATAAGAAGGGAGGCTCAGCGACAATATGAAAATGACATAGTATCGAAAGTCAAGTCTGGCCCGAAGCTGTTGTATAGAAACATCTGGAGGAAAACAACAGTCAAGGACCAGGTAATCAGACTGAGGAAGGGTGATGGGGAGTTCACAAGAAACAACCGAGAGGTATATGAGGAGCTCAACACGAGATTTAAAGAAGTATTTACAGTGGAAACCGGTAGGACTGAAGGAAATCAGAACAGTAAGGTACACCATCAAGTGCTGGATGAGGTACACATAACCAAGGAGAAGGAGAAGAAACTGCTATGTGAACTTGACACCTTAAAGACGGTGGGACCAGACAACATCTCTCTGTGGGTCCTTAGAGAGGGAGCAGAGATGCTATGTGTGGCATTAACAAAGAACTTCAACACATCCATTGAAACTGAGCAACTCCCTGAGGTATGGAAGATGGCAAATGTATTTCCAATTTTTAAAAAAAGGAGACAGACATGAGGCATTAAACTGCAGACCTGTGTCACTAACGTGTATAGTATGCAAAGTCATGGAGAAGATCATCAGGAGGAAAGTGTTGGAGCACCTGGAAAGAAACAAGTGTATAATCGACAACCAGCACGGTTTCAGGGAAGGAAAGTCCTGTGTCACAAACCTACTGGAGTTTTATGACAAGGCGACAGAAGTAAGACAAGAGAGAGAGAGGGGTGGATAGACTGCATTTTCTTGGACTGCAAGAAGGCCTTCGACATAGTTCCTCACAAGAGGCTACTGCAAAAGCTAGAGGATCAGGCACATATAACAGGAAAGGCACTGCAATGGATCAGAGAATACCTGACAGGGAGGCAACAACGAGTCATGGTACGTGACGAGGTGTCATAGTGGGTGCCTGTGACAAGCGGGGTTCCACAGGGGTCAGTCCTAGGACCTGTGCTGTTTTTGGTATGTGTGAACGACATAACGGAAGGGATAGACTCAGAAGTGTCCTTGTTTGTAGATGATGTGAAGTGAATGAGGAGAATCAAATCGGTCAAGGATCAGGCAGGACTACAAAGAGACCTTGACAGGCTACAAGCCTGGTCCAGGAACTGGCTCCTTGAGTTTAACCCTGCCAAATGCAAAGTCATGAAGATTGGGGAAGAGCAAAGAAGACCGCAGACACAGTATAGTCTAGGTGGCCAAAGACTTCAAACTTCACTCAAGGAAAAAGATCTGGGGGTGAGTATAACACCGAGCACATCTCCTGAGGTGCACATCAATCAGATAACTGCTGCAGGGTATGGGCGTCTGTCAAACCTAAGGATAGCATTCCGATACCTCAGTAAGGAATCGTTCAAGACTCTGTACACCATTTACGTCAGGCCCATACTGGAGTATGCAGCACCAGTTTGGAATCTACACCTGGTCAAGCACGTCAAGAAATTAGAGAAAGTGCAAAGGTTTGCAACAAGACTAGTCCCAGAGCTAAGGGGATTGTCCTACGAAGAAAGGTTGAGGGAAATCGGCCTTACGACACTGGAGGATAGGAGGGTCAGGGGAAACATGACAACGACATATAAAATACTGCGCGGAATAGACAAGGTGAACAAAGACGGGATGTTCCAGAGATGGGACACAGAAACAAGAGGTCACAATTGGAAGTTGAAGACTCAGATGAGTCAAAGGGATGTTAGGAAATATTTCTTCAGTCATAGAGTTGTCAGGCTGTGGAATAGCCTAGAAAGTGACGTAGTGGAGGCGGGAACCATACATAGTTTTAAGACGAGGTTTGATAAAGCTCATGGGGCAGGGAGAGAGAGGACCTAGTAGCAATCAGTGAAGAGGTGGGGCCAGGAGCTATGAATCGACCCCTGCAACCACAAATAGGTGAGTACACATACGCTAACCCATACGCGCATGTGGTCTTAGGACCACGTGCACACCAGTCACTCAACATTGTGCTTTGTGAATTAAAGTGTTTTGAGGGTTACCCAAGGTTGTTGAAAAGGGCCATTAAGTGTGTCAAGGTCAGTGAACAATCCCTGAAGTGATTTACAAGTTGCCCAATATCAGATAAGTGTGGAGAGAGCCACAATTTTATAAGTGAAGTGGAAAGTGTTATTAAAGGCGCAGGTCAGATACGGCAGGCCTAGTGACACCCAAGAAAAATAATGAGGTGAAATTAGAGTGTGACCAATGAAAGAAGGACAGTAGCTAGGAATTAATTATATATTGTGAAGAAACAGAGGTTGAAGTGCTCCGCGAAGACTATATGAGCAGCTTACAAGTATTCACCTACATGAGGTTTTGGGGAGTCAGATGTGAGTTCCAGGTACACCGTCAGCTACCTTCTGATCCGTCACTCTCTTAGTGTTAAAATGAATAGGCTAATAGGTACTCAATAAAGAGTAGTGATTGGTAATATAAAACAGAAATCAGGGTGCCAAGTTCTTTTGTGGCAAATTCAGATGAGAGCACAGCCTCAGCTTTGTGTTGTAAAGACGGGTGGTAGTTCATGTTCAGCATTTGAAATTAAAGTCTTGGTGATGTGGTTGGCTATAACCAGTTAGGTGTCTTTTGTAGTGGTAAAAGCTAAAATGAAAAACATCATTATTGTAATAATAGAGTTTTAAACGCTGGTGACAGTAAAATACTAATGTTTGAAAATCTTGGAACACTTCATTGTCAACGGATTCTGCTACATTCCAGCAATTCCGCAAAAGGTATATTAAAATCTTATTCACCTGCTCATCTTCACTCTTCAAATCTACAGACATTACACATAATTAATGACTAACTATGTCGTTAATTTATATGTTAGAAACAGATGCTTTTAGTTTTGTTAAAAAAAAAACCAGTCACTTTCTTGTGCTTAGTTTATTTACAATTTTAAGCGTTTTCTTTCCATGAGACAAAAACAGAATACAAGATATAATAATGAAACTCTTTTAGTCAATGGAAGTCATAGACTTGCTTAACTCTTCAAGGATCGTGTCTTGATGTCATTAAAGGACTCAGGAAGGATTCGAAGGTATCCTCCTCTTCTATGAATACAACCAGATTTCGTCTCGCCCCTTATCGTACGACGCATACGGGTCTATCGCTCCCCTTCATTATTTTACTCACGAGTAGGAAAGTATTATGACAGCCCACAATAATACTGCCACTTGATAATTTACTATGGTTATTTAAATGGTTATCGCTTGACCATTAGTATTTATCAGAATTAAAATGTTATTGAAAAAAAATAGAAGCCTTTAAACCAATCACAGAAAAGGATAAAAAACGAAACTCGAATAGGGGCTAGTTGATTTGGCCTTCCAGGTTCCCCTAAAAGCTATCTATTACTTGAGACAGACGATTCCTACAGACATACGTTGCCCCCTAAACCCTTCATGAGAGAATCTGGAAAAGCTATAGTTGCGTTGGTGGCTACCTGGCATACAATAGATCTTCTCAATTTAATAAGTTCGATATGTTCGAGTTCTTACAAGTTTCCTGTCAGTGAACTACAGAACCATAACACATTACAGTAACGTTCAGTTTCCGAGACTTGTGATATAAAAGGTTGTTTATTTCATAAGAACAAAAGAATGTAGGAACACTGCAGAAGGCCTACTGGCCCATACGAGGCAGGTCCTTATCAAAACGACATCTACCTAAAGCTACTCAAGAAATAACTCCCGTACCCCTTGACACCAATCAAACCCAGCCCCTCCCACTCATATATTTGTCCAGTCTCTTCTTAAAGCTACCCAAGGTCCTAGCCTCTATCACCCCACTGGGAAGACTGTTCCACGCATCTACAACTCTGTTAGAAAACCAGTACTTACCTATGTCCTTTCTAAATCTAAATTTATCCAACTTAAATCCATTATTCCTGGTTCTTACCTGGTTCGACACCCTCAGTACTTTATTAATGTCTCCCTTGTTTATGCCCGTCATCCACTTATACACTTCAATGATATCTCCCCTCATTTCCCCTAAAGATAGCTGGCAAGTCTGTTATACTCACATTTTTTGTTAATTTAAGTCTTGCCCACTGAACGAAGGTTAGTTATGATATCTACCAAAGAACTACCAGAGCAAATTGTCAGTGCGTCAGTGCGTATAAACTGAAAAGTCTCTCGGTTTATATAAGAATGTATAAGAATGGCTGATAATACGTAGGCTCGTAATACCTAGGCTGGTAATACCTAGGTTCGTAATGCCTAGGCTCGTAATATGAAGGCTCGTAATACCAAGGCTCGTAATACCTAGACCCGTAAAACCTAGGCTCGTCATACCAAGGCTCGTAATAAAAAGGCTCGTAATACCTAGGTTCGTAATACCAAGGCTCGTAATACCTAGGCTCGTAATACATAGGCTGGCAATATCTAGGCTCGTAATACCTAGGCTCGTAATACTTAGGCTCGTAATACCTCGGATCGTAAAAACTAATCTCGTTATGTACGAATGGTATATAATACCGACAAGATGAGAGTAAGACACATGTGCAACATCTGGGTATCTTTATTGTAGACGTTTCGCCATCCAGTGGCTTTATCAATACAAATTCCAGGACATAACTTGAAGACAGTAGAACTATGTACAGAAGATGAGGTAATCAGTCCCTCAACCTAGGAGTAGGTGCGAACAGCACCATAGTCGTGGAGATTCTGAAGCAGAAGAAAGAATCCTGGCGCTTATATAGTAACGTCAGGTGAAGCAGACGAGGGCAAATTCACTGGTGGGCGGGATTCCCCAGTGGAAGTAGGTCCTTCCCAAAGAGATAGGTTGTAGTAGTAGTTGTCGTAGTTGTGAAGGTTATGTACATGTCCTCAGAATTAAGATTCCATGATGTTGCAGTGTCTGACAAGTTGTGTACGAATGGTATATAATACCGACAAGATGAGAGTAAGACACATGTGCAACATCTGGGTATCTTTATTGTAGACGTTTCGCCATCCAGTGGCTTTATCAATACAAATTCCAGGACATAACCTGAAGACAGTAGAACTATGTACAGAAGATGAGGTAATCAGTCCCTCAACCTAGGAGTAGGTGCGAACAGCACCATAGTCGTGGAGATTCTGAAGCAGAAGAAAGAATCCTGGCGCTTATATAGTAACGTCAGGTGAACCAGATGTTGCACAAGTGTCTTACTCTCATCTTGTCGGTATTATATACCATTCGTACACAACTTGTCAGACACTGCAACATCATGGAATCTTAATTCTGAGGACATGTACATAACCTTCACAACTACGACAACTACTACTACAACCCATCTCTTTGGGAAGGACCTACTTCCACTGGGGAATCCCGCCCACCAGTGAATTTGCCCTCGTCTGCTTCACCTGACGTTACTATATAAGCGCCAGGATTCTTTCTTCTGCTTCGTCAGACTAATCGATCACACAGTTGCTCTGCAGTCAAGAAGACTCTCTTCGACCCCGCCGGGTTGTAGAATTTATATTCTACAAACATCACATCCTTTTCACAATGCTGTCGAATCGTGTGAAAATCAAGCCTGTGAATGGTGCAATAAATGACTCCTCGAAGTTAGCTTTAGCTACCGTCGTTAGGACCTGCCTGCAGGTCAAATTTACGGCAATCCACTCTCTGAAGGACTCCTTCATTGTCGTCTGCACAGACGACACGGAAGCATCAAAACTTATGGACGACTCTTCAATCAGGACCCTACAAACACAACAATTCACTCTATCCCCGTCTCCATTCTTGAAGTCGAAACGTTCGGTCTTTGTGAAAAGACTGGACAATATGGTCACCTCTCTCTCTACTGAAGCACTGAAGACATCTATTGAGGAACAAAACACCTGGGCCTCGGTAGACAGCATCTACAAGATCCCTAACGCCTCATCTATGCTAAAGATTACATTTTCAGACATCTCCATGGCTGCCCAAGCTCTCTCTGACGGTCTGGCCATCTCATATTACCACATTCACCCTAGTCATATAGAACAAGAACGTTTCACATACATCTCCCACTGCTGGACCTGCTACTCCTATAAACACACCATCAAGGATAAGAAGTTTTGTTCAAAATGTGGGAATGATGGACACGATTTCAGATCCTGCACCATTACTACAGCACCAATTTGTCTTAACTGCAAGGGTAATCATCATACCCTTGCAGCTAAGTGCCCAATCAGAAAAGAAATCATACTGAAGAAAACTAAAGTTCTGAAGAACACCTCCAATTCACCGACATACGCTGCAATAACCAAACCACAAACCGACACCACCAAGACTCTACACGCTAATCTACAGGCACCATCGCCCAGCAACTCCCTCTCTCCACTCCCAGACGGAGATTCCTCAAAGGTGCTGTACTGCATGGTGTATGCACACCTTGCAAACGCAGCAAACCCCGGCACTTTCAACACCACTATTAACGAACTATTCCGTCTGAACAACATGCCTACCTTCAATTTTCCGGACTCCACACCTTCAGCAGACATCCTCAAGATCCTTCCCAACGTCCTGAACTTTACTGCACCTGCAGACCTGTCTCCTGCCCAAGCAACTGCTCCTGCACCTTCTATAACCACTTCCACCGCTGACAACGTTGATCATGTTGCCTCAACCACCGTCTCCCACCTCTCCCAGCCTGCTGTTACACAACCATTACACCTTACAGCTGCTCCTGTCGACCCTCAGTCACCGGCTACCACCATTGTAGATTCTCCCAATGAATCCACTCCAGAAGAGGAAGATAACGACGACTCCAGTAAACCCTCATGGGAAAACCTTACCTTTTACACTTCTCCTTCAAATACTGACACCATGACCTGTACTGAACTCTACAAAAGGGTCGGTGCTGGAACAGTCAAGTATGCATGTGAATCACCACTTCACTTCTCACTCACCCAAGTTCTTGAGTTCATCAAGCCTCTACGTTTCACCTTCAGTAACAAGGCTAAACTATACCACCTATCTAGAAGCAGCTTCAAAAAGTTCGAAAATGGCTCCATTGCTAACCTGCCTCCTCAGTTACTCCTATAACTCCCATATGTGTTCTACCCTCTGATGTGACCTAGCCTGCTGCCAGCTACTCAAGATTCAAGACTTCAACTACCACAAGTTCAATGCAACAGTCCCTGCTATTCCTGTTCTCAAGTCTGCCCCACGATCGCCTTAGCTGCTGGGTTAAGCCCTGGCTCTATTTCTCTTACTAAGAACACTCCTCTCCAGAGCTATTCTTCATCTGTCCCGTCTTCCCCGCTCATCCCATTGGGATCTTACCTGAACTTGTTTGCTTTGCTTTCTTCTGCTTCAGAATCTCCACGACTAT
Organism: Cherax quadricarinatus; assembly: GCF_038502225.1. NCBI lineage: Eukaryota > Metazoa > Arthropoda > Malacostraca > Decapoda > Parastacidae > Cherax > Cherax quadricarinatus. The sequence continues at coordinate 22,524 of NW_027198019.1, forward strand.
GGTGCTGTTCGCACCTACTCCTAGGTTGAGGGACTGATTACCTCATCTTCTGTACATAGTTCTACTGTCTTCAAGTTATGTCCTGGAATTTGTATTGATAAAGCCACTGGATGGCGAAACGTCTACAATAAAGATACCCAGATGTTGCACATGTGTCTTACTCTCATCTTGTCGGTATTATATACCATTCGTACACAACTTGTCAGACACTGCAACATCATGGAATCTTAATTCTGAGGACATGTACATAACCTTCACAACTACGACAACTACTACTACAACCCATCTCTTTGGGAAGGACCTACTTCCACTGGGGAATCCCGCCCACCAGTGAATTTGCCCTCGTCTGCTTCACCTGACGTTACTATATAAGCGCCAGGATTCTTTCTTCTGCTTCAGAATCTCCACGACTATGGTGCTGTTCGCACCTACTCCTAGGTTGAGGGACTGATTACCTCATCTTCTGTACATAGTTCTACTGTCTTCAAGTTATGTCCTGGAATTTGTATTGATAAAGCCACTGGATGGCGAAACGTCTACAATAAAGATACCCAGATGTTGCACATGTGTCTTACTCTAATCTCGTTATACTTAGGCTCGTAATACCTAGGCTCGAAATACCTAGGCTCGTAATACCTAGGCTCGTCATACCTAGGATCGTAATACCTAGGCTCGTAATACCCAGGCTCGTAATACCTAGGCTCATAATACAAGGGCTCGTAAGACCAAGCCTCGTAATACCAAGGCTCGTTATACCATGGCTCGTAATAACGTCTGGTAATACCTAGGCTCGCAATACCTAGGCTCGTAATACCTAGGCTCGTAATACCTAGGCTCGCAATACCTAAGGTTCGTAACACCTAGGCTCGTAATACCTAGGCTCGTAAATTCCAGGTTCGTAATACCTAGGCCGGTAATACCTAGGCTAGTAATACCTAGGCTCGTAATACCTAGGATGGTAATACCTAGGCTGGTAATACCTAGGCTGGTAATACCTAGGCTGGTAATACCTATGCTGGTAATACCTTGGCTGATAATACTTAGGCTCGTAATACCTAGGCTGGTAATACCTAGGCTCGTAATACATATGCTGGTAATACCTAAGCTGGTAATACCTAGGCCGGTAATACCTAGGCTGGTAATACCTGGGCTGGTATTACCTAGGCTCGTAATACCTAGGCTCATAATAACTAGGCTTGTAATACCTAGGCTCGTAATACCTAGGCTTGTAATACCTTGGCTCGTAATTCCTTGGATCGTAATACCTAGGCTCGTAATACCTTGGCTCATAATTCCTAGGCTCGTTATATCTAGGCTCGCAATACCTAGGCTCGTATTACCTTGGCTCATAATAGCTTGGCTGGTAATACCTTAGCTCGTAATACCTGCGCTCGTAATACCTAGTCTCATAATACCTAGGCTCTTAATACCTAGGCTCGCAATACTTAGGATCGTAAGACCAAGCCTCGTAATACCTAGGCTGGTAATATCTAGGCTCGTAATATCAAGGCTAGTAATACCAAGGCTCGTAATACCTACACTCGTAATACATAGGCTTGTAAAACCTAGGCTCGTAATACCAAGGCTCGAAATACCAAGGCTCGTAATACATAGGATCGTAATACCAAGGCTCGTAATACCTAGGCTCGTAATACATAGGCTCGCAATACCTAGGCTGGCAATACCTAGGCTCGTAATACCTAGGCTCGCATTAGCTTCGCTCGTAATACCTAGGCACGTAATACCTAGGCTTGCAATGCCTAGGCTCGTAATACCTAGGCTCGTAATACCTAATCTCGTAATACCTGTGCTCGTAATACCTAGGCTCGTAATACCTAGGCTCGTAATACCAAGGCTCATATTACCTAGGCTCGTAATACCTTTGTTCGTAATACCAAGTCTCGTAATACCATGCCTCGTAATACCTAGGCCCGTTATACCATGTCTTGTAACACCTAGGCTCGTAATATCTAGGCTAGCAATACCTAGGCTCGTAATACCTAGGCTGGTAATACCTAGGCTCGCAATACTTAGGCTCGTAATACCTAGGCACGTAAATTCCAGGCTCGTAATACCTAGGCTGGTAATACCTAGCCTCGTAATACCTAGGCTCGTAATACCTAGGCTGGTAATACCTAGGCTGGTAATACCTAGATGAATGGTTCAGAGAACCGACATGAATCAGTCCCTCAACCTTGAGTCGATGTGTTCAGTCCATCAATCTTGAGTAGAATACGGCAGATGAGCGGAGAAGCAGCTTATAAACCGTATGGCAGGAGAGGTGTAGCAGTCATAGGTAGTGTAACATTTGTTCAATGTGGAAGTAGGTTGTGCCCAAGGGTTAGGCAAACGAAGAATTCCTAAGTATTAAGACACTGCAACTTCTTGGGATCTTAATACTTAGGAATTCTTCGCTTGCCTAATTCTTGGGCACAACCTACTTCCACATTGAACAAATGTGACACTACCTATGACTGCTACACCTCTCCTGCCATACGGTTTATAAGCTGCTTCTCCGCTCATCTGCCGTATTCTACTCAAGATTGATGGACTGAACACATGGTAATACCTAGGTTGATAATATCTAGGGTGCTAATACCTAGGCTGCTAATACCTAGGCTGGTAATACCTAGGCTGGTATTACCTAGGCTGGTAATACCTAGGCTGGTAATACCTAGGCTGGTAATACCTAGGCTGGTAATACCTTGGCTGCTAATACCTAGGCTAGTATTACCTAGGCTGGTAATACTTAGGCTCGTAATACCTAGGCTGGTAATACGTAGGCTGGTAATACCTTGGCTGGTAATACCTAGGCTGGTAATACCTAGGTTCGTAATACCTTGGCTCTTAATACCTGGGCTGGTAATACCTAGCCTGGTAATACCTAGGCTGATAATACCTAGGCTGGAAATACCTATTCTGGTAATACCTAGGCTGTTAATACCTAGGCTGGTAATACTTAGGTTGGTAATACCTATGTTCTTAATACCTAGGCTGGTAATACCTAGGCTGGTAATACCTAGGCTGGTAATACCTAGGCTGGTAATACCTAGGCTTGTAATACCTAGGCTGGTAATACCTAGGCTGGTATTACCTAGGCTGGTAATATCTAGGCTTGCAATACCTAGGCTGGTAATACCTAGGCTGGTAATACCTAGGATCGTAATACCTACACCAATAATACCTAGGCTGGTAATACCTTGGCTGGTAATACCTAGGCTGGTAATACCTTGGCTCGGAATACCGGGGCTGGTAATACCTTGGCTGGTAATACCTAGGCTCGTTATACCTTGGCTGGTAATACCTAGGCTGATAATACCTAGGCTGTTAATACCTTGGCTCGTAATACCGGGGCTGGTAATACCTAGCCTGGTAATACCTAGGCCGATAATACCTAGGCTGGTAATACCTAGGCGGGTAATACCTAGGCTCGTAATTCCTAGGTTGGTAATACCTAGGTTGGTAATACCTAGACTGGTAATACCTACGCTGGTAATACTAAGGCAGGTAATACCTTGGATGGTAATACGTAGGCTCGTAATACCTAGGCTGGTAATACTTAGGTTGGTAATACGTGGGCTGGTAATACCTAGGCTGGTAATACCTAGGCTGGTAATATCTAGGCTGGTAATACTTCGGCTGGTAATACTTCGGCTTGTAATACCTAGGCTGGTAATACCTAGGTTGGTAATACCTAGGCTGGTAATACCTAGGCTGGCAATACCTAGGCTGGTAATACCTAGCTTTGTAATACCTAGGCTCGTAATGCCTAGGCTGGTAATACCTAGGCTGGAAATACCTAGGCTGGTAATACCTAGGCTGGTAATACCAAGGCTGGTAATACGTAGTCTGGTAATACCTAGGCTGGTAATACCTAGACTGGTAATACCTAGGCTTGTCATACCTAGGCTGGTAATACCTAGGCTGGTAATACCTAGGCTGGTAACACCTAGGCTGGTAATACCTAGGCTGGTAATACCTAGGCTGGTAATACCTAGGCTTGTAGTTCCTAGGCTGGTAATACCTAGGCTGGTAATACCTAGGCTGGTAGTACCTAGGCTGTAATACCTTGGCTGGTATTACCTAGGCTGGTAATACCTAGGCTGGTAATACCTTGGCTGGTAATACCTAGGGTGGTAATACCTAGGCTGGTAGTACCTTGGCTGGTAATACCTAGGCTGGTAATACCTAGGCAGGTAATACCTAGGCTGGTAATACATTGGCTGGTAATACCTAGGCTGGTAGTACCTTGGCTGGTAATACCTAGGCTGGTAGTACCTTGGCTGGTAATATCTAGGCTGGTAGTACCTAGGCTGGTAATACCTAGGCTGGTAATATCTAGGCTGGTAATACCTAGGCTGGTAGTACCTTGGCTGGTAATACCTTGGCTGGTAGTACCTTGGCTGGTAATACTTTGGCTGGTAATACCTAGGCTGGTAATACCTAGGCTGGTAATACCTAGGCTGGTAATACGTAGGCTGGTAATACCTTGGCTGGTAATACCTAGGCTGGTAATACCTAGGTTCGTAATACCTTGGCTCTTAATACCTGGGCTGGTAATACCTAGCCTGGTAATACCTAGGCTGGTAATACCTAGGCTGGAAATACCTATTCTGGTAATACCTAGGCTGTTAATACCTAGGCTGGTAATACCACGGCTCGTAATACCTAGGCTGGTAATACCTAGGCTGGTAATACCTAGGCTGGTAATACCTAGGCTGGTAATACATAGGCTTGTAATACCTAGGCTGGTAATACCTAGGCTGGTATTACCTAGGCTGGTAATATCTAGGCTTGCAATACCTAGGCTGGTAATACCTAGGCTGGTAATACCTAGGTTCGTAATACCTACACTGGTAATACCTAGGCTGGTAATACCTTGGCTGGTAATACCTAGGCTGATAATACCTAGGCTGTTAATACCTTGGCTCGTAATACCGGGGCTGGTAATACGTAGCCTGGTAATACCTAGGCCGATAATACCTAGGCTGGTAATACCTAGGCTGGTAATACCTAGGCTCGTAATTCCTAGGTTGGTAATACCTAGGTTGGTAATACCTAGACTGGTAATACCTAGGCTGGTAATACTAAGGCTGGTAATACCTTGGCTGGTAATACGTAGGCTCGTAATATCTAGGCTGGTAATACTTAGTTTGGTAATACGTGGGCTGGTAATACCTAGGCTGGTAATACCTAGGCTGGTAATATCTAGGCTGGTAATACTTCGGCTGGTAATACCTAGGCTGGTAATACCTAGGCTGGTAATACCTAGGTTGGTAATACCTAGGCTGGTAATACCTAGGCTGGCAATACCTAGGCTGGTAATACCTAGTTTTGTAATACCTAGGCTCGTAATACATAGGCTGGTAATACCTAGGCTTGTAATACTTAGGCTGGTAATACCTAGGCTTGTAATACCTAGGTTAGTAATTCCTAGGCTTGTTATACCTAGTCTGGTAATACCTAGGCTGGAAATACCTAGGCTGGTAATACCTAGGCTGGTAATACCAAGGCTGGTAATACGTGGTCTGGTAATACCTAGGCTTGTCATACCTAGGCTGGTAATACCTAGGCTTGTCATACCTAGGCTGGTAATACCTAGGCTGGTAATACCTAGGCTGGTAACACCTAGGCTGGTAATACCAAGGCTGGTAATACCTAGGCTGGCAATACCTAGGCTTGTAGTTCCTAGGTTGGTAATACCTAGGCTGGTAATACCTAGGCTGGTAGTTCCTAGGCTGCTAATACCTAGGCTGGTATTACCTAGGCTGGTAATACCTAGGCTGGTAATACCTTGGCTGGTAATACCTAGGCTGGTAATACCTAGGCTGGTAGTACCTTGGCTGGTAATACCTAGGCTGGTAATACCTAGGCTGATAATACCTAGGCTGGTAATACCTTGGCTGGTAATACCTAGGCTGGTAGTACCTTGGCTGGTAATACCTAGGCTGGTAGTACCTTGGCTGGTAATATCTAGGCTGGTAGTACCTAGGCTGGTAATACCTAGGCTGGTAATATCTAGGCTGGTAATACCTAGGCTGGTAGTACCTTGGCTGGTAATACCTAGGCTGGTAGTACCTTGGCTGGTAATACCTTGGCTGGTAATACCTAGGCTGGTAATACCTAGGCTGGTAATACCTAGGCTGGTAATACCTAGGCTGGTAATACCTAGGCTGGTAATACCTAAGCTGGTAATACCTAGGCTGGTAATACCTAGGCTGGTAGTACCTTGGCTGGTAATACCTAGGCTGGTAATACCTAGGCTGGTAATACCTAGGCTGGTAGTACCTTGGCTGGTAATACCAGGCTGGTAATACCTAGGCTGGTAATACCTAGGCTGGTAGTACCTTGGCTGGTAATACATAGGCTGGTAATACCTAGGCTGGTAATACCTAGGCTTCTAGTACCTTGGCTGGTAATACCTAGGCTGGTAATACCTAGGCTGGTAATACAAATGCTGGTAATACCTAGGCTGGTAATACCTTGGCTGGTAGTACCTTGGCTGGTAATACCTAGGCTGGTAATACATTGGCTGGTAATACCTAGGCTGGTAGTACCTTGGCTGGTAATACCTAAACTGGTAATACCTTGGCTGGTAATACCTAGGCTGGTAGTACCTAGGCTGGTAATACCTAGGCTGGTAATACCTAGGCTGGTAATACCAAGGTTAGTAATTCCTAGGCTTGTTGTACCTAGTCTGGTAATACCTAGGCTGGAAATACCTAGGCTGGTAATACCTAGGCTGGTAATACCAAGGCTGGTAATACATAGTCTGGTAATACCTAGGCTTGTCATACCTAGGCTGGTAATACCTAGGCTGGTAATACCTAGGCTGGTAACACCTAGGCTGGTAATTCCTAGGCTGGTAATACCTAGGCTGGCAATACCTAGGCTTGTAGTTCCTAGGTTGGTAATACCTAGGCTGGTAATACCTAGGCTGGTAGTTCCTAGGCTGCTAATACCTAGGCTGGTATTACCTAGGCTGGTAATACCTAGGCTGGTAATACCTTGGCTGGTAATACCTAGGCTGGTAATACCTAGGCTGGTAGTACCTTGGCTGGTAATACCTAGGCTGGTAATACCTAGGCTGATAATACCTAGGCTGGTAATACCTTGGCTGGTAATACCTAGGCTGGTAGTTCCTTGGCTGGTAATACCTAGGCTGATAGTACCTTGGCTGGTAATATCTAGGCTGGTAGTACCTAGGCTGGTAATACCTAGGCTGGTAATATCTAGGCTGGTAATACCTAGGCTGGTAGTACCTTGGCTGGTAATACCTAGGCTGGTAGTACCTTGGCTGGTAATACCTTGGCTGGTAATACCTATCCTGGTAATACCTAGGCTGGTAATACCTAGGCTGGTAATACCTAGGCTGGTAATACCTAGGCTGGTAATACCTAAGCTGGTAATACCTAGACTGGTAATACCTAGGCTGGTAGTACCTTGGCTGGTAATACCTTGGCTGGTAATACCTAGGCTGGTAATACCTAGGCTGGTAGTACCTTGGCTGGTAATACCTAGGCTGGTAATACCTAGGCTGGTAATACCTAGGCTGGTAGTACCTTGGCTGGTAATACATAGGCTGGTAATACCTAGGCTGGTAATACCTAGGCTTCTAGTACCTTGGCTGGTAATACCTAGGTTGGTAATACCTAGGCTGGTAATACATAGGCTGGTAATACCTAGGCTGGTAATACCTAGGCTGGTAGTACCTTGGCTGGTAATACCTAGGCTGGTAATACCTTGGCTGGAAATACCTAGGCTGGTAGTACCTTGGCTGGTAATACCTTGGCTGGTAATACCTTGGCTGGTAATACCTAGGCTGGTAGTACCTAGGCTGGTAATACCTAGGCTGGTAATACCTAGGCTGGTAGTACCTTTGCTGGTAATACCTAGGCTGGTAATACCTTGGCTGGTAATACCTAGGCTGGTAGTACCTTGGCTGGTAATACCTAGGCTGGTAGTACCTTTGCTGGTAATACCTAGGCTGGTAATACCTTGGCTGGTAATACCTAGGCTGGTAGTACCTTGGCTGGTAATACCTAGGCTGGTAATACCTTGGCTGGTAATACCTAGGCTGGTAATACCTAGGCTGGTAATACCTTGGCTGGTAATACCTAGGCTGGTAATACCTTGGCTGGTAATACCTAGGCTGGTAGTACCTAGGCTGGTAATACCTAGGCTGGTAATACCTAGGCTGGTAGTACCTAGGCTGGTAATACCTAGGCTGGTAGTACCTAGGCTGGTAATACCTAGGCTGGTAATACCTAGGCTGGTAGTACCTAGGCTGGTAATACCTAGGCTGGTAATACCTAGGCTGGTAATCACCTTGTGGTGTTGCTGGGAGTCATATGACTGTTGCAAACACATTGATAAAATAATTTTCCCCATAAATTATAACAGGCAGCACACACGTCATTATGTGTTTTTCTTCACCCTTCGTATTTATATCTCCATTTCGGTTTCCCAATATTGTACTTAATAAATTCTTTATTAAACTAGTTCTTTATTTATCCAATTATATGCATACACTCAGTGGCCACTTTATTAGGTACACCTCTACACTTGCACGTTAAAGCAAATATTTAATTAACGAATCCTATGGCAGTACTTCAGTGCCTGAAGGCAGACTTGGTCTAGAGGTCCACTTGTTATTCAAACTGAACATCAGAGTGATGATGAAATGTAATCTAAAACCTTCCTGTGGAATGATTTTTTTGCTAGGTTGATCTGCTGCTCTTATCAAACAAGTGTTGAAAATATGGATCCAGTTATAGTACATATACCAATTATTCGAATTTTTTTTAACCATATTACTACATCAACAAATCTGCCTGTAAGCAAACAAAACTTAATAGGTTATAAAATATATCAGCCATGAAATATTGAAGCTGTTAAAATGAGGTAAATTGAAATTTATTAATCGTGATTTGACGGGAATAAAAAATTTTCTGTTACACACAAAATGGTCCAATCGATATATTTTTTTATATATGTTATTTAAAAACATACATAGTACCAAATATACACATAAAAACTGTTTTTGTCTAAAAAATTAACCAAAAACAAAACTTGCACAATTATAATCTCACCACAAGATATACCTAATCCATTGAACTAAAAACTTTTACACACTAGTAGCCCTCACTCAACCCCCTTCAATGTGCAGGATGATAAACCCTGGCAGCCACATAATAGTGGTAACCCGCCTTTGCATGTACTTAGCCTGAAACATTGTGTATATATATACATGACAACGTTTATAACCTAAATCAAAAAGAATCATGTTATTTATTGACAGTTAGTACTTACAAACTAACATAGATCTTAGCATTTATCAACTTACATTTTATAAAATTTATATATAAAAAACTAACTGAATATACTATGTACAAAATATCAAAATTTGTCCAAAAAAATGGACCAACTATAACTTTTACACAAAACAAAACGTCGAAAACATCTTATGCTAAATATAAAATTTGTACAATGATAGATTCAGTAATATGTCTAATATATACACTTCACGCAAACTTATAGATGCATTATGCCTTTAATACTAAAGCCATTTAATCAAAAAAAAAGAACGTGTAATTAATGAAAATAAAAAACAAACCTCTTACCTCTTCCCAGCTGCTAAATTACATTATACACACAGTCAGTGAAAAATCAAACAGTAAAAAACCTACCACCGCTTTTAACCCCATTTCACCATATTGTACATCATCTCACCATTGTTCATTTTGTTAACTACATCACAATAGTTATAAAAAACCGACTGCTATTCTCACATCACAAATGATATTAATACAAGAACACAGTATCCGATCGTCACATACTATATAAGAGCAAACAGTGCCACAAAATTTAACGAACTGCACATTTTAACTGCGCGTATGCAGACAAAAAAAAAATCTCCTCGTGAAAATTATACTATCATGTAACAAAAAAGTCTAAAGAAAAACACAAACAAAAAACCAACTCGGGGAGAAATTTGATACATATTCTTGTACAACTAAAAACCAAAGCGAAACCTGTTATTCATTACCATGACTTGACAACATATGGTACTAGCTCAAAAGAGCATAATATGAGTGATACAATCACATCCTTCAAAATTCAACACCTTTCTACCCCAGTCAGACCTCCTCACCCTACCTGAGAAGAAACCAAACCTGATTTCGGAATACAAGAGTGCACAATATAATATGTTAACCCTAACACATATATGAAGCTTTCCAAAAGTAAGCAAAAAAACATTACATAGGCATTTGAAAACATAGTGCACAATATAATATGTTAACCCTAACACATATATGAAGCTTTCCAAAAGTAAGCAAAAAAAACATTACATAGGCATATGAAAACATAAAAAAAAACTACATAAAGCAAATTAAACAGTAAATACATGATATAAACATGTAAATAGTTTATTTTCTAACACCGGTATCGCCAAAATCAAATTGTTTATAACAAATTCCTGTAGTCAATTATATTAACCTGATTCGTCCACATCATAAAAAACCAACATCCAGGTCCAAGACATCTCAGAAAGCCCCCCCCTCCCTGCCATGCCCTGTCACTATAGCAACCTCACTCTCCCTATTTATACTCACACCCTTACCTAAAGTCATTAAGTCAAAATCCCAGGCTATCAGCCGTATGTCTTCAGTTCAGCCCCCCCTATGCCCCCCTCATACTTGAAGACTGTACACACATATGCACCACTACCACACACACTTTCCACATTCACTCTCCACGGGAAAACAACCCATTCCAGCTCTAACCAACACCAAACCCTAACATTTCACCTATCGTCAGATTACGATAACCCAAAGGAAAACTATTTACCCACAACCTCCCATATAATAGCCTATTCCTGCAAACCGTTCGATACACACTCGCCGCAAGCGCCCGCACCCTACACTCACCCCCACCTCCCTCATACCCCAAGACACAAAAAATCTGCCACCACATACATCACTGTCCTTGGAAACCCCGCCCACATCAAAAAACAAAGCCCTCAAAGTCGAAATGCTTCTCCCCCCTTCCCCCGCCACTATACACAGGACCCTCGCTAACCATTTCCTTACAATCCCCAAGTTTTTGCAAAAATATACAGCATGAAATGCCGTCTCCTCCTCCCAACAATGTAAACAAGTGCCATCACCTACATTCCCCATTCGATACAGCACCGACCTTGAAGCTAGAATTCCCATAAAAAACCTATATACCACTTCACGAACCCTCGGCTTTAATCTAATCTTCCTAAAATCTTCCCAAATGTCCCTCCAATCATACATCAGATATGTAGCTACACCCTGTAGCACCCCACCCTGCCTATCTGTTCTCCCCAGCTTACTGACCCTTACTTTTCTTGCATCCCGTATTGTCAACAAATTACGCACCACATCTTCACACACCAATAATGCCTTCCCCTTCCACCATTTCCTCACATCCTCCATGACCTCTCCCACCCTTATACCCCTCTCCTCTCCTGCCCTCAGGTACCGCTGCTTCACATACACTGCCTTCACTCCTGTGTCCAAAGGTATAAGACCAAGCCCACCCTGCCGCACGCCCGTCATCACCACGTCCTTGCTTAGCCATGGCCTGCCATAACCCCACACATACCTCAAAACCACCCTCTCCAGTTCCTGAATATTACACGACCTCATATGATATACTTCTGCTACTCCCCACACTTTACTATACACAAGTGTGTTTATTACCACCACGACCCTCTGCTGCAATGTTATATCCCCGGCCCTCCACCCTTGCATCCTGCCGATCGCTCTACTCACAACATCCTTTGAGTTTATTTTCTGTGCCTCCCCAGCATCCGCCATGTACACAACCCCACAGATCTTGATTCTATCCACTATATTCCACCCATACAGTTCCCCCAAATTCCCCCCACCCCACCCACATACCTACTTCCAATAACTTTGACTTTGCACCATTAACCCTCATCCCTGTCGCCCCACCAAAGATCTTGATTATACGTCCCACATTCCCCAATCCTATTTCCCCTCCCACCAAAACTGTGGTGTCATCCACATACCCCACAATTCCACATCTGCCAGGACCCTCCTCTCCCCTTTCCCACACTCCTTTCTCTATAAGCCTATAAAATGCGTCTTGCATGCATGCAAAAATGATTTGAGACAAGGGACAACCCTGTCGCAAACCCTTCCCCATCTGCACCGGAAAACCTAACTTCCCATTAACCTGTACTCTGACCCTCGCAAGTGTATACAAAGTAGTTGCCCATTGCACAATCTCATCCCCAAAACCCTGTTTTTGTAAAATACCCCACAACATACGTCTATTCACACAGTCATAAGCCTGCTTCCAATCAATCCCCAAGATTCTACCCCCTTGTCTACCCTACACAAAATCCCTAATTCTCCCATGCCCCTCACACATACTTCGACCTGGAATCCCACACTGGCCTCTATGTAGAACACGGTCAAGCACCTTTTTCATGCGATTACTTAAAACCTTCGCGAAAATTTTATAATCAGCACACATGAAGGAGATCGCCCTATAGGCACCCAGGGTTTCCCCACCTCCTTTGTAAACTAAAACAACTACCCCCGTGCCCTGCGATTCCCCCAAGGCTCCCCTGTCCTTCATACAGTTAAGCAATGAGACCAGACATTCTTTCAGACAATCCCAGTGTGTAATATAAAAATCGTTAGGAATTCCATCAATCCCCGGCGCCTTTTCCCTACTCAAACTCATTACCGCCTCCCCCACCTCCTCCTCGCTGATTCTACCCTCTATCATCTCTCTCTCCTCCTTCAATAAAATTCTCGAATTCCTTCCCCTATAATCTCTCTCTCCCTCCCTCCACCCTCCCCCTGCTTAAAATTCTTCCTAAACCAATAATCCGCATAATTACTCATTCCATTGGTGGTTGTAAGTTCCTGCCTCACCCTATAGCCCCCATCCCTTGACTCACCTCTAATCCCATAATCGTAGTTATCTTCTGCCTTTCCCTAAATCTCCTCAAAACACATCCTGACGGTTTGTCTCCCCACAGGACCTCCTCTTAACCTTCCCTTACACGTAACGCATCAAAACGAGAATTTTGTGTATCCCTCAATCTTCCCCTTAAAACTTCTATTTCCCCATATCTATCCTCCCTGCCCCCTCCCCAAAAATCATGGAGCTGCCCCTCAAAATATTTTTGTAAACCAAACCTCCACCGCGCCTCATCCCATCCTCTATGCTGATAATACTCCTTAATATGCAATTTAGCATACTTCTCCCACGATTCCAGTACATCCTCCTCTTTGTTGCGTGCTTCCCAGAGGTGCCACCACCATTCTCTAAAAACCAACCCATCCCCCTCCCCCTGAAGTAACCTTACATTCAGTTTCCAATAACCCACATACCTACGAACCATCTCGTCCCATGCCACCTCTGCCAAAACTGCTCGATGGTCCGAAAAACCTAAATCTACTGTCGTTACACTGTCTACTGTAATCTCTCGAGTTATATATATGCGGTCCAACCTAGCTGCATAACCCCTCCTCATAAACGTGTGCTCCACTCTCCACCCATCTCCCCTGACTATGTCAAAAACCCCTGTGTCCCTCAACGAATCCCTCAACACCCCAAGCACACACCCTGCACCTCTTGGCTCCATATCCTTATTTCTGATTACACAGTTCCAATCCCCTCCTACAATAGAAACCATGGGTAAACCCCGCAAGTAGAAAAGCAAAACCACCCTTACAAAAGTCATCTTTACCCTTATATTGCTATCAGCCGGCATATATATCCCTAGAAAACACACTCTAATCTCCCCCCATAGCCCCTCCACCCTCGCCACCCTCCCCTCCCCCCTCTTCCCACACGAGCACTTGGAATGGGCTGGATTCCCTCACTGCCACTGCTACCCGACCCTTTAATTTCCCTGAGCTGCCTGCATACATCCTTAAACCTTTCAGCCTCAAATCTCTACCACACTTAAAATTGTGTTCTTGAATAAAACACACATCAATATTAAAACGCCTCAAAACATCCTCCAACCATACACGTTTTACATGAGCCCTAAGGCCTTTCACGTTTATCGTTAGACACTTAAAGATTCAGAAAGGGGGGGCTTTCCTCTATGTTTCTGTGGCCTGTCCATCACACTTTTTGCTGTGCCTGTTTTTTCCCATGCATTCTTGCCCGCCTGGACCCCCTCCCTGTGCACTACCCTTAGTCACTCCCACCCAACTCTTCTTACCAGTACGCTGAGCTGGAGTAATACACTCGTCATCCGACGATCCTCCAGCTCTTTTTTGAGATGTACTCTCAACCTCCACATCAGTATGATCACTCCCCCTGTGTACCTCAGCCTCCACTTGCTGCACCTGCAACATGCCAGACTCTGACTCCTGAGGCCCCGGGACCCTTTCACTCAGGTCTTCCTCAACCATCAGAATTCTCCCGTCCACAGGAGGGATCTCCTCCGCTGGCTCGTCCAGAAAAGACTTGATTATCTCTTGCAGGGGTTCAGGTAAAACTTGTAGGTCACCGACCTCCCCCACCCCTACAGGCTGCTGTTCACCACCAGGGTCTGCCTGTGGGGGAACGTCCGAAGCCATTGGTAACGTCACACAAATTTCTCCCGCTTCCTCCACTTCGTCTGCCCAATTACCTTTACCTACTACACTCACAACCTCAGGCAAAGATGCCACCTGAGACTCTGTGACAACTGGCAGGACCAAAGACCTCGGTGCTGCTGCCCTACCACACCGAACCGCCATGTGGTCATAAGCGCCACACAGGCGACACGTCTTGCGTTGTCCCGTGTAGGTCACAAACACCTGTGTCCTGAAATCCTCCAGGACAACATAAGATGGAATAGGTCGTCTCAAAGTCATCTTAATGGTGTAGGATCCTGAAGGCAGCCCTGCATAGATTCCATCCGTCCATCGACCCAAAGTCGTAGCATGCACTTCACCATATCGTTGAAAAGCCTCTCTAATGTCCACTTCCTCCACTTCAAAAGGGACATTTCGTATCCTCACCCAGGTGTAATATTTTGAGGCATCCCTCAGGCGTACCTCCAGTCCAGATGAAATGAAGATGGACTTCTCCTGGTATCCTGTCACCGTCCTTTCATAAGCCTCTACATTGCAGAACTTTATGAAGATTCGTGAAGAGCAATTAAGAGCTATTCCATGTAGTTTATCGTTGTCAATGTTAAACGTGTCCCGTATGATCGTTGGCAATAAGACAGAGGCGTTCGTCGGGTAAATTGTTCCTTTAACTAGGTCAACACACACAGTGTTGCTCCTCCTGCGGTAACTGGTCGCCATCTTCGTGAAAACAGGAAGTTGCGCAAACAGAGAAAGCATGAGCTTTTGCACAGCACGTCCACACGGCCCGAGAGCGATGAGGACAATGACCAATCGATATTACACACTTTAATTTTTATTCTCAGACGTCGATTTAGGAGGAGTTTTGAACGTTTGAAGCGATGACACTGAGGGTTTTTAAGTTATCTCAGCCATTTCACGATTCTGGAAGAGGATTCAATACCTTCGGTCATAGAGCACTTGTAAATACTAATTGTGCCAAGAATTTGACCCTAGTGACCGTGAACAGGCATAGATATTTTGAAGCCGATTATATGAAGCCATCTCGAGTTATAGGTAAAATACAAACGTAGAAATAGAGAAAGAAAAGGAAAGAAAAAAAATCAGGCATCCTGATAAAGGAATACATAATTTAGTTCTGCGCTGAATCACTCGCCATGAAGAAAAAAAATCTACGGGTGAATCAGACACGTCAAGGAAGATAACACTCTCCTCCGTCACACTGGATACGAAATGACAGTCAGTAATATATTGAGAAAAGAAGCTCGCTTGCTTCACTCAAATCAATAAACTTTTGGGATCACTCAGGGCAATGTAGCAGCTGCTCATGCAGTAAGAGATTTACCCAAAGTAAATTCCATAGTTAATTAAACTAGGCTCTAATGATGCATTTAACCTAGTTCAGATTTGACATGCTCTTGGGTGCCGTCCAAGAGCATTTCCCTTTTGTTTCGGATAAAGTGTTAAGATTCTCTAGTGAGAGAGAATCCTGGGAAGAGAACCACTCATTCTTGTTCCTTTTCTGCATAGCAAAAACAGAACTTATATGATGACATTCTTGCATGTATAGAGGCACACATCGGTAGCACGTCTTCATGAGGTGAAGTCACTTAAGTCAAAAGCAAGAACTGCCAGGTAGAAGTTACTTCAGTTCATGGGGAGTTATAGCATCAGGACTACATTGGTTTCCTGAAAGGTTCATATCGGGTCACGAAACAGTCGTTGCTGTCTGAAGGATACTGCACTTATTTGTACATTTTGTTCTCTATATTAATTAACCAGCTTCCCATTAAAACAATTATGGTTCTTGCCATTAACAAATTTGATGTCTTTGTTATGCATATCTAAGAGATCTATAGTGGTCAGTTTCAACATTTGTTTAATGTTTAACTCATTGAATTATGAATGATTGATTACTTATATTGAATTATGAATGATATATTGAATTATGAATGATATATTGAATTATGAATGATTGATTACTTACTCATTAATCGTAGTCATTTCTTGAAGTCACTAGTAGGGCAGTAGCAGTTTAATAAGGTTATCTGGTATTCAGTTTTACTAGAGGATATTGCATTTACCATGTGTTAGTGATTATGAAATAACAATTTAGTATCTGACACTCTTATGTAATTAAATTTTTCTTATTACCACTTATGCAACTTTTGACAGATTTTTTATTGAATGTTTGAGAATTGTCCAGATCTTTCGGATTTTGCAGCCGTGGTGTTTTTAGTTTATTCTGTATCTTCTCTCCAGAAAAAATAACTTAGACTATTCTCCTAATCTGGGTAAAAATGTGGCTGAAGAAGTGTAAATAATTGGCTGTTTATATAAGTTTCCAGTATATGGTAAATTCAAAGTATGTAATCCTTCTCATTATGTACAGCAAGAATGAAGTGGCACCTTTATAGATTCAATGTACAGTATCTTTGTAGATTCATTGTACAGTATCTTTATAGATTCATTTTACAGTATCTTTATAGATTCATTGCACAGTATCTTTATAGATTCATTGTACAGTATCTTTATAGATTCATTTTACAATAACTTTATAGATTCATTGTATAGTATCTTCATAGATTCATTGTACAGTATCTTTATAGATTCATTTTACAGTAACTTTATAGATTCATTGTATAGTATCTTCATAGATTCATTGTACAGTATCTTTCTATGAAAGTATCAAACAATGTATATTTCTCTTTCCTCATAATTTTTAAATATGATAGATGTTATATAACTTTTTCTTTACTCTTATTTTTTCTTACATTTTATGTTAATAACTTAACAGTGTCAAAAATAAAGAAAATTAAATGTTTACTTAAATAAAAACATAAAATAATGGAAAATTAAATGATTTGTATGATTAAAACAAATTACGCAGAGCATTTCTCTTAATGAGAAGCAGGAAACTGGAGGAGGAACTCCCACATGTGGTACTAAATGACACTAGTAGAAACATTGTTCACTATTGGTAACGCGTTATACCTACTGGTGGATAAACCGACCGGTTTATGGGATACTAAATCTATTATGGGAAGCAGAATTACGGAACATTTTACATGCACTGTAGTTTCAAACTTTAAATTTAGCAGAAATCACCTGAAACATATTCTGAGGCCAATGAATCAGACTTGTGAGTTTGGCGTAATAAGGTTTAAAAGATGTTTCAGTGCTCGGAGAACCTCTTCCATCAAACTTGAAAATAATTGTTCATTTTATAACAATGATGCTTAAAATGTATATTTTGCGGAAATGATTATTTGAATTTAAACCAGGACGTACTGGTTACCCAAGTATTACCGTGCGGAGCCACTGTAATGAGTGGTACCAAACCTCTTCTGTGGGAAAAAGGTCTTAAGAGCTTTGGTGTAACCCCAACATGTGTGGACCCAAGATCTTCTTGCAACCGAAGCTCTTCTATGTAGCTCCGAGCGTTTTTGGACGGTTAGATGCCCTTCTCTGTTACCCAAAACCATTCAAAGCGAACGAAATTACCGTTTTTATGATGAAGGAAACCCTTGTCTCCCCAAGCCATTATGGACCCACGTTCTTTAGAGTAAATCCAAAACATTTTTGGACGCAATCTCATCTATGTGGACCGAAGCCCAGCTGAGGGGACACAAGTACTACTTTGTTGACTAGAGCTCTTCTAGGTGCGTAAAACAACGCTTTATACCTATGCGTTTTTATAACATTCCAGAAATTTTTGAAGCCACTTTTTTTTAACCTAAGCCTTTTTTTGTGAACCAAAGCCTTTGTGAAATTCTTACCCTTGATATGTGCACCCTATCTTGTGAATGAAAAACCCATCTGCGCAGACCAGACTCATTAGTGTGAACGTTAAACCTTCTGTACAGAAACAAGTTCTATGTGGTTGCAAGCCCCTTTTGTGTGCACCAAAGTTGCTGTGTGTCAAAAGCCTGTCTCAGTGGAACATATTCATTCTTTGTGTACCGAAACCTTTCTTTGAAGTCCCAAGCCCTTCTATGTGACCCGCAACTTTTATGTATGGAACAAAATCCTATCTGGTTACAAGACCTTTTGTGTGTGCTGAATGAAGCTCTTTTGTAAGGACGAAAACCTGTGTGGGTTAACTAAATACCTTCCTTGCAGACATAAACCTTTTTGTGTAGGCCGAAGCATTTCTGCATGGATCACATTCTATGAAGACCCCCACGCACTTCAGGGATGACTCAAGCTCTTGTGAATGGAGTGAAGTTCATATGTGCTGAACCATTCCCTTCATTATTGACCCAAGCCTATCTATGTGGACGCAGGCGTTTATGTAAGGACCTAAGCCCCGTGTGTACTCAAGAACTTCTGTCTAAATTCAAACAATCTGTGTAGGCCAAAAAAAAATTTCATAGCTAACTTTGTTTCTTCTGTTGAAACCATATCCCTGTAATGTAGTCCCATGCTCATAACTGATCCGAGACGTTATGTATGAGTCTAAACATTCTTGTGTGGATCCAAGGCTTTTTGTGATGGTTTTGTTTCTCTGTGTGGATCCAATCCCTTCTCTACTGGCTCATCCTTTGTCGTGTTACACAACTGTTACTATTTTGTTACACAGGAAACATTATGTGGTTACTTCGCATCTTGTGCCTACGCAAGTTACAGCGAGTGAATGCTCATCAGTAATTATATCATTACTGATAGTTTCTCTAATCATATGTTGTTGTGACACAAATGTAACTGTTCGTGTCACAAGTCACACTGTCAGGCTGAGAAGTATAGCTGCTTCGACACACACTTGTGACTGTTAACAAAGGTATCAATGTTTATTTTCATAAGTTTCAATATGTCGGTACACATGTTACACTATATGGAAACGTGTCACTGTGTGATTGCACAAGTGTCAATATGTGGTTACACAAGTGTATATATGATCGTAAGTGCCACTGTGTGGCACTACATATCGCACTGAGTGGTTATGCAAGTCACACTTTGTGGTTACATTTCGCACGGAGTGGTTACACAAGTCACACGGCTAAAAAATGTCACACTGTGTGATTACATTGGTCATCGTATAGTTACTGTATTCTTACTGGTTGAACATGTGCGACATTTTGTTTATACATGTCACACTGATCATATTGTGTGGTTATACATTTGTCTATGAATAGTTTCCCCTGTCACGCTGAGTTGTTACACAAGTCAAAATGTGTGTTTACCCATATGAACCTGGTGTGACACTAGTGTTACTGGGGTTCACAAGTGGTACATACGTCACTGTGTGCTAACACCTGTCACCGTCAGTTTACCCATTTCACACTCTATGGTTACACAAGTCATCCTGTATGACTGTCCAGTTCACTGTGTGTATACAATTGCGTCACAATGTTTACACAGCCACTGTGTGTGGTTACACAGTTGTCAGGTTACACCTGTTACTGTTTCCAACTGTGTGGCTACACATATACCTCAGTGTCGTTACATATATGCCTCTATGTTACACCACTCAAACCAAATACTTGCTTTATGTACATCATTAAAATGTGTCACTACATAGTGTAACGACATAGTGCAAATTCATAGTAACTTTTTACAAAAGTCACTTTGTAATTGCAAAAAATCAATGTGATTACAAAAATTACTCTATTTACAAATGTGTCATTGAGTAGTTATGTGTATCATCTGTTAAAAAAAATCACAGTGGGTACAATAATATTACTGTGACTACACAAGTGTCTCTATGCTTCTGAAGGAAACACTACCTAGAGACACAAATGTTATTCTATTGTTACACATGCCACACTGTTTGGTCTTAGAGGTGTCGTTGTTTTACCTGGAGTATACCTGATCAGGGCCTGATCAACCAGGCTGTTACTGTTGGCTGCACGCAACCCGACGCACGAACCACAGCCCGGCTGCTCAGGTACTGACTTTAGGTGATGTCCAGCCAATTGGTAATCCCTCTTGTGTATGTTGGGAGGCAGTTGAACAGTCTTGGGCCTCTGACACTTATTGTGTTGTCTCTTATAGTGCTAGTGGCACCCCAGCTTTTCATTGGAGGGATGTTCCATCGTCTGCCGATTCTTTTGCTTTCATAGGGAGTGATCTTCGTCTGTAAGTTTGGTGCAAAACCCTCTAGGATTTTCGAAGTGTATATAAACGTGTATTTCTCCTGCCTACATTTTAGGGAGTACAGGTAGCGGAACTTCAAGCATTCCCAGTAATTGAGGTGTTTTATCGCAGTTATGTGTGCCATGAAGGTTCTCTGTACATTTCCTAAGTCTGCAATTTCACCTGCCTTGAAAGCTGCTGTTAGTGTCCAGCAATATTCGAGCATAGATAAAACATGCGACCTGACGAGTGTCATCAGGGGCTTGACATCCCTAGTCTCGAAGGTTCTCATTATGAATCTTGTCATTTTTCTAGCAGATGCGATTGATACAATGTTGTGGTCTTTGAAGGTGAGGTTCTCTGACATTATCACTCTCAGGTCTTTTACATTAGTTTTTCGCTCGATTGTGTGGTTAGAATTTGTTTTATACTCAGATATAGTTTTAATTTCCACACGTTTACCATGTCGGAGTAATTGAATTTTTTTTGTCTTTGAACGTCGTATTGTTTTCTGAGAAACATTTGAATATTTGGTTGATGAAGTGTCATCAATGAAGGACACTGTCATGCATATTGGGGTGTTATCTGCAAAGGAAGACACGGAGCTGTGGCTTACATCCCTATCTATGTCAGGTATGAGGGTAAGGAACAGGATGGAAGCGAGTACTGTGCCTTGTGGAACAAAGCTTTTCACTGTAGTCGCCTCAGATTTTACTTTGTTTACTACGACTCAGTATGTTCTACTTGTTAGGAAATTATAGATGTATTTACCAACTTTTCCTGTTATTTCTTTATCACGCATTGTGTGTGCTATTACACCATGGTCACACTTATCAAATGCTTTTGCAAAGTCTGTGTATACTACATCAGCGTTTTGTCTGTCTTCTAGAGTGTCCATGGCCATGTCATAATGGTCCAGTAGTTGTGACAGGCAGGAGCGAACTGCTCTAAACCCATATTGCTCTGGGTTGTGCAGCTGATGGGTACCTAGATAGGTGGTGATCTTGCTTCTTAGAATACTTTCAAAGATTTTGATGATATGGGATGTTAGCGCTATCAGCCTGTAGTTCTTTGCCATTGCTTTACTGCCACATTTGTGGAGTTGGGCTATGTAAGTTGTTTTTAGCAGCTGTGGGCCGCCCTGTGTCCATGCTCCCTCTCCATAGTATGTTAAAAGCACGGAGTTCCATGAGTCTGGGCCTGGGGCAGAGTGCATTTTCATGTCATTTATTGCCTTTTCGAAGTCACTTGGCATCAGGATAATATCAGACAGGAGTAGCAAATTCTGTGTCTCGCTCATAAAAAAATAATTTAGGTCTTCGACTCTCAGTCTGGTTAGCGGCTCGCTATGAACCAAGTCATATTGGGACTTGTGTAGCTCACTCATTTCCTTGCTGTCATCTGTGTAGGATCCATCTCGTCTAAGTAGGGGTGCAATAACTGGATGTTTTTCTCGACTTTGATTTGGCATAAGAAAAGAAATATTTTTGTGTTTCTTTCAGTTTCATTTATGGCTTTTAGTTCTTCCCGCGTTTCTTGATTCCTGTAAGATTCCTTTAGCTGTCTGTAAGTATTAGTGTGTAGTTAAATAAATAAGCTGTGAGTAGCTTCACAGGCCACACTGTGGGGTATCACAGGCCGTGCTGTGTGGTTTTGGTTTTGCAGGTCGCATTTTATGATCGCGCAGCTTGTACTGTGGTTGCAGAAGTTACTCTGAATTTGGTTAGTTTTTGAAAGTGTCAAAGCGTAACTGTGCAAAGCTACATTAATCTAACGACGGCTGTCATTTCTGATAGTGAGGATGTTTTGACGCCTGGGCAAAGGACTGGGAAGAAAGCCTGGCATGATGTAACGCCTGGAGATAAAGGTGGTTTAAAGAATGTTGAGCGTGAGCAAGGGAAAGGTGATGGAAAGTGTGGGGGGCGGGGTGGGGATTCTCGCCAGGGTTCTGTGTTAGGGTGTCTAAGGGAAAGCCCTCATTACGGCCTTCAGGTGTCTTACTTTAAAAGTTAATGGGTTGAAGGCAGTGGGCAAATGTAAGGTTCTGGAGGGTTATTTGAGGAGATATGTGCCAGACCTTGTGTTCTTGCAGGAGCATAATTATAAATATTTAGGTGAATTTTTAATTACCGGATATGACATATACATGGGTTGCTCTACACGACTGAAAGGTGGTGTGGCGCTATTAATTAAGGAAGCCAGCCCGTTTCTTTTGCATAGGTGTGAGGTAGGGGAGGCAGGGCTGGTGGTTAGGGTGGAGGGTATATGGGGTGGGGTATGGGTGGGTTTCACTCGGGTGTATGGGCCGGCAGAAGGGGACATGGGTGTTAAAAATAGATTCTTTAGGGATGTCCTTGTCTACCATTTCAGATCGCTGCCAGGTATTACAATTATAGGGGGTGATTGGAACTGTGTTGTCCGACGTAAGGATGTAGAGCCTAGGGGGAGGTTTTTTTTCGGGGTTTTTAGGGGATCTGTTGCGAGGTGTGAATGTAGTGGATGTTGGAGGGGAGGTGAGCGGAGTGACGCATACGTTTATTAAGCGTGATTATGCGGCGAGACTTGATCGCATTTATGTATCTCGAGGGGTGAGGGTGAGCAGTGTGTGTGCGTTGAATGTAAGCTTCTCTGATCATCGAGGGGTTCTGGTGGACTTAAATTGGGAGGGTTTGCCGAAGCGTTTCAGAGGTTACTGGAAGATGAATGTTGGGTTATTGAAAACAGGGGGGGGGGGTAGGTAACCTTTTGCGTGCGCTTGGAAAAGGTGGTCGGCTGATGGAGGGGGGAGGGGTTGATGTCATTGGGTGGTGGGACTCGGTCTGTAAGGGGAAGGTGAGGGATTTTTATCAGAAGAGGGGAAAGGAAGAGAGGCAGTTTCAATATGGGATTTTAAATTACCTTGAGGGTCAACTACAGGAATGCTATATGGGGGGGGTGCATATCCGATGGGTGAGATTGAGGGTTTGAAACAACGGATTGGGGATATTCAAAATCGCAATTTTGATGCTGCAAGCGTTGCAGGGGGCCTTGATGACATCTTATGGGGGAACCGTCCGTCGGCGTATGTCTTGCGGGAGCAGGGGACACGTCGTAGGGCAACGGAAGTGATGAGTTTGCGGGTACAGGAGCAATTGGCGGGATATCGTCTGGGGCAGGTGCTTTCGTCAACAGAGGGTATGGGTTGTTATGTGGATGCGTGGTACGAGAAGAATGGAAAAAGTGTGGGGGTTAATTGTGAGGCGTTAGGCGCAATGGGCGAATGGGTAAACTGTAATCTAGTGCATAGGGATCGATTGAGATTGAGTGGGCCTATAAGTGAGGAGGAGATTAGGATGGCAGTGGACGGGATGAGCATGGGTAAATCGCCTGGTATCGACGGCATCCCTTGCGATTTTTATAGGGAAAATTGGGAGTGTTTGCGTGGTTTTTTAGTTGAGTTATTTAATGTCATGAAAACCAGGGGCAGGTTGGGGGAACAGCAGAGAACGGGTGTAGTGGTCATGGTCCCTAAAAAGAAGTCTTGTGAATGTGTGCATGACTACCGTGCGATCACCTTAATGTGAGGTGATTACAAGATCTTTGCTAAAGTGTTGGGAAATAGGTTGAAAGGTGTTCTTGCCAGAGTTTTGGACGAGGGTCAATATGGAGTGCCTGGGCGTTCGATGTGTGTGGGGCAGGGGATTATACGTAGGTTTATAGATGAAAGTGGGGGGAACATCAAGGGTGGGGTTTTAGCATTAGATTGGCATGCAGCGTATGGCTGTGTGGAGCGTGAGGCGTTGTGGAAGTTTATGCAATGGCAGGGGTTTGGGAGGGAAATCGTCAGTTGGACTAAGGTGTTGTATGAGCAGGCAACGGTTAGGGTACAAGCGAATGGTAGATTAGGTCAACCTGTTAGGATGGAAAGGGGCTTAAGGCAGGGATGCCCTGTGTCACAGCTTCTCTTTGCATTGCTCCAAGACCCGTTCTATAGGGCTGTGCGTTGGGGCATACGGGAAGGGATGGAGAGGGATGGGGTGTCTGTGGAACCGGGGATCGTTGGATATGTTGATGACACCACAGTGCTATTTAGAAGGTCTTAATTTTTACGTAGGGTTAGTCAGTTGGTGGAGAGTTTTGGCATGGCAACAGGGATGACGTTTAATAGAGAAAAGTCGAGTTTATTGAGGGTGGGGGATGGTGTGGGTGGGGTATTCGAACAGGGTGAAGGTTGGTCCCTGGTAAGTAGACTTAAGGTATGTGGGGTTGTTCACATGGAAAATCTCCTGGAGGCACGGAAGGTGAATTCGATTGTTAGGTAAGACACATATGCAACAGTTAGGTATCTTTATTTCGAAACGTTTCGCCTACACAGTAGGCTTCTTCAGTCGAGTACAGAAAAGTTGATAGAAGCAGAAGATACTTGAAGACGATGTAATCAGTCCATCACCCTTAAAGTTTTGAGGTGGTCAGTCCCTCAGTCTGGAGAAGAGCATTGTTCCGTTGTCTGAAACAATATGAAGTTGAAGTGACAGGATGGAGCCTTTAAATAGTGCCAGGAGGTGAGACGTAGGTTGCTTTGGGAGGGCAGGTCCTTCTCAAACCCAGCCATTCTCACTAGTAGAGGTTGTTGAAGTTGATGGTCTGTACCAAGATACCCTTGTGTTGCAGTGTCTGACAGAATGAACATTAAAATGGTATAAAATACCGACAGATTGTTAGGTAAGACACATATGCAACAGTTAGGTATCTTTATTTCGAAACGTTTCGCCTACACAGTAGGCTTCTTCAGTCGAGTACAGAAAAGTTGATAGAAGCAGAAGATACTTGAAGACGATGTAATCAGTCCATCACCCTTAAAGTTTTGAGGTGGTCAGTCCCTCAGTCTGGAGAAGAGCATTGTTCCGTTGTCTGAAACAATATGAAGTTGAAGTGACAGGATGGAGCCTTTAAATAGTGCCAGGAGGTGAGACGTAGGTTGCTTTGGGAGGGCAGGTCCTTCTCAAACCCAGCCATTCTCACTAGTAGAGGTTGTTGAAGTTGATGGTCTGTACCAAGATACCCTTGTGTTGCAGTGTCTGACAGAATGAACATTAAAATGGTATAAAATACCGACAGATTGTTAGGTAAGACACATATGCAACAGTTAGGTATCTTTATTTCGAAACGTTTCGCCTACACAGTAGGCTTCTTCAGTCGAGTACAGAAAAGTTGATAGAAGCAGAAGATACTTGAAGACGATGTAATCAGTCCATCACCCTTAAAGTTTTGAGGTGGTCAGTCCCTCAGTCTGGAGAAGAGCATTGTTCCGTTGTCTGAAACAATATGAAGTTGAAGTGACAGGATGGAGCCTTTAAATAGTGCCAGGAGGTGAGACGTAGGTTGCTTTGGGAGGGCAGGTCCTTCTCAAACCCAGCCATTCTCACTAGTAGAGGTTGTTGAAGTTGATGGTCTGTACCAAGATACCCTTGTGTTGCAGTGTCTGACAGAATGAACATTAAAATGGTATAAAATACCGACAGATTGTTAGGTAAGACACATATGCAACAGTTAGGTATCTTTATTTCGAAACGTTTCGCCTACACAGTAGGCTTCTTCAGTCGAGTACAGAAAAGTTGATAGAAGCAGAAGATACTTGAAGACGATGTAATCAGTCCATCACCCTTAAAGTTTTGAGGTGGTCAGTCCCTCAGTCTGGAGAAGATCATTGTTCCGTTGTCTGAAACAATATGAAGTTGAAGTGACAGGATGGAGCCTTTAAATAGTGCCAGGAGGTGAGACGTAGGTTGCTTTGGGAGGGCAGGTCCTTCTCAAACCCAGCCGTTCTCACTAGTAGAGGTTGTTGAAGTTGATGGTCTGTACCAAGATACCCTTGTGTTGCAGTGTCTGACAGAATGAACATTAAAATGGTATAAAATACCGACAGATTGTTAGGTAAGACACATATGCAACAGTTAGGTATCTTTATTTCGAAACGTTTCGCCTACACAGTAGGCTTCTTCAGTCGAGTACAGAAAAGTTGATAGAAGCAGAAGATACTTGAAGACGATGTAATCAGTCCATCACCCTTAAAGTTTTGAGGTGGTCAGTCCCTCAGTCTGGAGAAGATCATTGTTCCGTTGTCTGAAACAATATGAAGTTGAAGAAGCCTACTGTGTAGGCGAAACGTTTCGAAATAAAGATACCTAACTGTTGCATATGTGTCTTACCTAACAATCTGTCGGTATTTTATACCATTTTAATGTTCATTCTGTCAGACACTGCAACACAAGGGTATCTTGGTACAGACCATCAACTTCAACAACCTCTACTAGTGAGAACGGCTGGGTTTGAGAAGGACCTGCCCTCCCAAAGCAACCTACGTCTCACCTCCTGGCACTATTTAAAGGCTCCATCCTGTCACTTCAACTTCATATTGTTTCAGACAACGGAACAATGCTCTTCTCCAGACTGAGGGACTGACCACCTCAAAACTTTAAGGGTGATGGACTGATTACATCGTCTTCAAGTATCTTCTGCTTCTATCAACTTTTCTGTACTCGACTGAAGAAGCCTACTGTGTAGGCGAAACGTTTCGAAATAAAGATACCTAACTGTTGCATATGTGTCTTACCTAACAATCTGTCGGTATTTTATACCATTTTAATGTTCATTCTGTCAGACACTGCAACACAAGGGTATCTTGGTACAGACCATCAACTTCAACAACCTCTACTAGTGAGAATGGCTGGGTTTGAGAAGGACCTGCCCTCCCAAAGCAACCTACGTCTCACCTCCTGGCACTATTTAAAGGCTCCATCCTGTCACTTCAACTTCATATTGTTTCAGACAACGGAACAATGCTCTTCTCCAGACTGAGGGACTGACCACCTCAAAACTTTAAGGGTGATGGACTGATTACATCGTCTTCAAGTATCTTCTGCTTCTATCAACTTTTCTGTACTCGACTGAAGAAGCCTACTGTGTAGGCGAAACGTTTCGAAATAAAGATACCTAACTGTTGCATATGTGTCTTACCTAACAATCTGTCGGTATTTTATACCATTTTAATGTTCATTCTGTCAGACACTGCAACACAAGGGTATCTTGGTACAGACCATCAACTTCAACAACCTCTACTAGTGAGAATGGCTGGGTTTGAGAAGGACCTGCCCTCCCAAAGCAACCTACGTCTCACCTCCTGGCACTATTTAAAGGCTCCATCCTGTCACTTCAACTTCATATTGTTTCAGACAACGGAACAATGCTCTTCTCCAGACTGAGGGACTGACCACCTCAAAACTTTAAGGGTGATGGACTGATTACATCGTCTTCAAGTATCTTCTGCTTCTATCAACTTTTCTGTACTCGACTGAAGAAGCCTACTGTGTAGGCGAAACGTTTCGAAATAAAGATACCTAACTGTTGCATATGTGTCTTACCTAACAATCTGTCGGTATTTTATACCATTTTAATGTTCATTCTGTCAGACACTGCAACACAAGGGTATCTTGGTACAGACCATCAACTTCAACAACCTCTACTAGTGAGAACGGCTGGGTTTGAGAA
>NW_027198020.1:0-12500 GCF_038502225.1 Cherax quadricarinatus
AATTGGCTCCTGGAGTTCTAATCCCTACCAAGTGCAAAGTCCACGAAGATTGGGGTAAGCGCGTGGGCAGAAGGCCGCAGACGGAGTACAGTCTAGGGGGTCAGAGACTACAAACCTCACTCAAGGAAAAAGATCTTGGGGTAAGTATAACACCAGCACATCTCCTGAAGCACACATCAACCAAATAACTGCTGCAGCATATGGGCGCCTAGCAAACCTCAGAACAGCATTCCGACATCTTAATAAGGAATCATTCAGGACCCTGTACACCGTGTACGTTAGGCCCATATTGGAGTATGCGGCACCAGTTTGGAACCCACACCTAGCCAAGCACGTGAAGAAACTAGAGAAAGTGCAAAGGTTTGCAACAAGACTAGTCCAGAGCTAAGAGGTATGTCCTACGAGGAGAGGTTAAGGGAAATCAACCTGACGACACTGGAGGACAGGAGAGATAGGGGGGACATGATAACGACATACAAAATACTGAGAGGAATTGACAAGGTGGACAAAGACAGGATGTTCCAGAGACACACACACACACACGCACACACACATACACACACAAACAAACACACACACACACACACACACACACACACACACACACACACACACACACACATACACACACACACACACACACACACACACACACACACACACACACACACACACACACACACACAAACATACACACACACACACACACACACACACACACACACACACACACACACACACACACACACACACACACACACACACACACACACACACACACAGTGGTGGAACACCTAGAAAGGAACGATCTCATCAACAGCAGCCAACATGGTTTCAGGGACGGGAAATCCTGTGTCACAAACTTACTGGAGTTCTATGACATGGTGACAGCAGTAAGACAAGAGAGAGAGGGGTGGGTGGATTGCATTTTCTTGGACTGCAAGAAGGCGTTTGACACAGTTCCACACAAGAGATTGGTGCAAAAACTGGAGGACCAAGCAGGGATAACAGGGAAGGCACTACAATGGATCAGGGAATACTTGTCAGGAAGACAGTAGCGAGTCATGGTACGTGGCGAGGTGTCAGAGTGGGCACCTGTGACCAGCGGGGTCCCGCAGGGGTCAGTCCTAGGACCAGTGCTGTTTCTGGTATTTGTGAACGACATGACGGAAGGAATAGACTCTGAGGTGTCCCTGTTTGCAGATGACGTGAAGTTGATGAGAAGAATTCACTCGATCGAAGACCAGGCAGAACTACGAAGGGATCTGGACAGGCTGCAGACCTGGTCCAGCAATTGGCTCCTGGAGTTCAATCCCACCAAGTGCAAAGTCATGAAGATTGGGGAAGGGCAAAGAAGGCCGCAGACGGAGTACAGTCTAGGGGGTCAGAGACTACAAACCTCACTGAAGGAAAAAGATCTTGGGGTGAGTATAACACCAGGCACATCTCCTGAAGCGCACATCAACCAAATAACTGCTGCAGCATATGGGCGCCTAGCAAACCTCAGAACAGCATTCCGACATCTTAATAAGGAATCATTCAGGACCCTGTACACCGTGTACGTTAGGCCCATATTGGAGTATGCGGCACCAGTTTGGAACCCACACCTAGCCAAGCACGTGAAGAAACTAGATAAAGTGCAAAGGTTTGCAACAAGACTAGTCCCAGAGCTAAGAGGTATATCCTACGAGGAGAGGTTAAGGAAAATAAACCTGACGACACTGGAGGACAGGAGAGATAGGGGGGACATGATAACGACATACAAAATACTGAGAGGAATTGACAAGGTGGACAAAGACAGGATGTTCCAGAGATTGGACACAGTAACAAGGGGACACAGTTGGAAGCTGAAGACACAGATGAATCACAGGGATGTTAGGAAGTATTTCTTCAGCCACAGAGTAGTCAGTAAGTGGAATAGTTTGGGAAGCGATGTAGTGGAGGCAGGATCCATACATAGCTTTAAGCAGAGGTATGATAAAGCTCACGGCTCAGGGAGAGTGACCTAGTAGCGATCAGTGAAGAGGCGGGGCCAGGAGCTCGGTCTCGACCCCCGCAACCTCAACTAGGTGAGTACAACTAGGTGAGTACACACACACACAAACATACACACACACACATTATTTTTTCTTTAAAATCCCACATGACACACACACACATGCATACACACACATACACACACACATACACACACATACACACACACACATACACACACACACACACACACACACACACACATACACAAACTCATACACACACACACACACACACACACACACAC
Organism: Cherax quadricarinatus; assembly: GCF_038502225.1. Taxonomy (NCBI): domain Eukaryota; kingdom Metazoa; phylum Arthropoda; class Malacostraca; order Decapoda; family Parastacidae; genus Cherax; species Cherax quadricarinatus. The sequence goes on from NW_027198020.1 coordinate 2,285, forward strand.
ACTGCCAGAGAGCAACAAGAAAAACCAAGGGACAGGAGGAGGAAAATGCAAAGGAAGATTGGGCAGCAGAGCTCATAAAAAGGGATCATGAATGGGAAAAGAAACTAGAAGAACTTAGCATGAGAATGGAAGAGAGGAGAGATATGGAAAGCAGGAAGTGGGAGGTGCATGTCAAAACAGCAGAAGCTAGGATACAGAGTTTAGAAGAGGAACTGAAAAATCTGAAACAGCATAAAGAACTAAAGAACATTTTGGGATTGACATCAGAGACTGCTACCTCAGCCACAAATAAGGGGACTGTAGGGAAAGAAGGGGCACAACTGCATGGAGATGCTCTATCAGAGGAGACTGTAGCAAATGAAAGAGCTAAGCTTTATGTGGAGGCCCTAACAGACAACAACAGAGCCCAAGGAAAGCCGAGAAGGGAAAATGACAGGCCACTGAGCCCAAGTACATTAGCCAGTGAAACTGATGAAAGGAAAGCTGCAGTGGAGGAAACCAAATTAAATGAGGGGATACACAGGGATATGCAGTGGGAGAATGAAAGGGTGAGGTCAGTCTTTGTGTATGGGCTCCAGGAAGTCGAAGGGGAAACATATGAAGCAAGAAAACAAGGGGAAAAAAAAGCAATTGAAAGCATCATGAAAGCAATAGGAGAAGACGATATGACCCAGCTGGAAAATTTTCGGAGAATAGGGGGGTTTGTAAAAAAAAGAACCCGGCCAGTGAGAGTGACCTTCAAGGCAGAAGCGACTCGGACCAGGATACTGCAGGAGAAAGCACGATTAAGGGACATGACGGCATACAGGAGGGTGTATCTCGACCGCGACAGAACACAAGAAGAAAGGAAGAAACTGAGAGAGATGGTACAAAGGCGAAAGGAGGAAAGAGAGGGGATGGAGAAGACAGACAGGAGATCCCAGACCCAGGAAGAAGATCTAATACAGCCTCCCTCACAACTTTCTATAGAAGCCTCCCAACCAGGTCAACCCCAGTGCAACCAAACACTCTAAATCAAAACACCCATGCCACATCCAATGCCCCCACCCACTACATTACAAACTTCACCCCCACAGCAACAACCCATAGTTCCTTACCAGGTCTCCCACTTCCCCAACCCCAATATACTTCCCAGACCACAGTCTTAGAAAAGAAGTTGAAGGTGTGGTATACAAATGCAGATGGAATAACAAACAAGTATGAGGAGTGGCACGAAAGAATCAAAGAGACATCCCCAGACATAATAGCACTCACAGAAACAAAACTCACCAGAATAATAACAGATTCAATCTTTCCATCCGGATATCAAATCTTCAGGAAAGACAGAGGGAGGAGAGGGGGAGGAGGAGTTGCACTGCTCATTAAAAACCAGTGGGGTTTTGAGAAAATGGAAGGAATGGATGGCATGGGCGAAAGGGACTACTTAGTAGGAACAATCCAGTCTGAGGGACATAAGGTGATAATTGCAGTAATGTACAACCCACCACAGAACTGCAGGAGGCCAAGAGAAGAATACGATGAGAGCAACAGAGCAATGATCAACACACTAGCCGAGGTGGCCAGGAGAGCACACATGGGGGGAGCAAAGTTACTAGTTATGGGTGATTTCAATCACAAGGAGATTGACTGGGAAAACCTGGAGCCCCATGGGGGTCCCGAAACATGGAGAGCCAAGATGATGGATGTGGTACTGGAGAACCTCATGCATCAACATGTTAGAGACACTACCAGAGAGAGAGGAGAGGATGAACCAGCAAGGTTGGACCTTGTATTCACCATGAGTAGTTCGGACATCGAGGGTATCATGTATGAAAGGCCCCTGGGAGCTAGTGATCATGTGGTTCTGTGCTTCGACTACATAGTTGAGCTCCAAGTGGAGAGAGTAGCAGGAATAGGCTGGGAAAAACCAAACTACAAAAGGGGGGAACTACTCAGGCATGAGGAACTTCCTTCAAGACATTCAGTGGGAGAGGGAACTGACAGGAAAACCAGTACAAGAAATGATGGACTATGTAGCAACAAAATGCAAGGAGGCAGAGGAGAGGTTTGTTCCCAAGGGAAACAGAAATAATGGGAAGAACAGAACGAGTCCTTGGTTCACCCAAAGGTGTAGGGAGGCAAAAACTAGGTGTAATAGAGAATGGAAAAGGTACAGAAGACAGAGAACTCAGGAAAATAAAGAAATCAGCCGAAGAGCCAGAAACGAATATGCACAGATAAGAAGGGAGGCTCAGAGACAATATGAAAATGACATAGCATCAAAAGTAAAGACTGACCCGAAGCTGTTGTACAGCCACATCAGGAGGAAAACAACAGTCAAGGACCAGGTAATCAGACTGAGGAAGGGTGATGGGGAATTCACAAGAAACGACCGAGAGGTATGTCAGGAGCTCAACACAAGATTTAAAGAGGTATTTACAGTGGAAACCAGTAGGACTCCAAGAAATCAGAACAGGGGGGCACACCAGCAAGTGCTGGATGAGGTACATATAACCAAGGAGGAGGTGAAGAAGCTGCTATGTGAACTTGACACCTCAAAGGCGGTGGGACCAGACAACATCTCTCCATGGGTCCTTAAAGAGGGAGCAGAGATATTGTGTGAGCCATTAACAAAGATCTTCAACACATCATTTGAAACTGGGCAACTCCCTGAGGTATGGAAAATGGCAAATGTAGTCCCAATTTTTAAAAAGGGAGACAGACATGAGGCACTAAACTACAGACCTGTATCTCTAACGTGTATAGTATGCAAGGTCATGGAGAAGATCATCAGGAGGAGAGTGGTGGGGCACCTGGAAAGAAACAAGTGTATAATTGACAACCAGCACGGTTTCAGGGAAGGAAAATCCTGTGTCACAAACCTACTAGAGTTTTATGACAAGGTGACAGAAGTAAGACAAGAGAGAGAGGGGTGGATCGACTGCGTATTTTTGGACTGCAAGAAGGCTTTCGACACAGTTCCTCACAAGAGGTTACTGCAAAAGCTAGAGGACCAGGCACACATAACAGGAAAGGCACTGCAATGGATCAGAGAATATCTGACAGGGAGGAAACAACGAGTCATGGTACGCGACGAGGTGTCAGAGTGGGCGCCTGTGACAAGCGGGGTTCCACAGGGGTCAGTCCTAGGACCTGTGCTGTTCTTGGTATACGTGAACGACATAACGGAAGGGATAGACTCAGAAGTGTCCTTGTTTGCAGACGATGTGAAGTTAATGAGAAGAATCGAATCGGACGAGGATCAGGCAGGACTACAAAGAGATCTGGACAGGCTACAAGCCTGGTCCAGCAACTGGCTCCTAGAATTTAACCCTGCCAAATGCAAAGTCATGAAGATTGGGGAAGGGCAAAGAAGACCGCAGACACAATATAGTTTAGATGGCCAAAGACTGCAAACCTCACTAAAGGAAAAAGATCTGGGGGTGAGTATAACACCGAGCATATCTCCTGAGGCGCACATCAATCAGATAACTGCTGCAGCATACGGGCGCCTGGCAAACCTACGGATAGCGTTCCGATACCTCAGTAAGGATTCGTTTAAGACTCTGTACACCATCTACGTCAGGCCCATACTGGAGTATGCAGCACCAGTTTGGAATCCACACCTAGTCAAGCACGTCAAGAAATTAGAGAAAGTGCAAAGGTTTGCAACAAGACTAGTCCCAGAGCTACGGGGATTGTCCTATGAAGAAAGGTTGAGGGAAATCGGCCTGACGACACTGGAGGCCAGGAGGGTCAGGGGAGACATGATAACGACATATAAAATACTGCGCGGAATAGACGAGGTGGACAAAGACGGGATGTTCCAGAGATGGGACACAGACACAAGAGGTCACAATTGGAAGTTGAAGACTCAGATGAATCAAAGGGATGTTAGGAAGTATTTCTTCAGTCATAGAGTAGTCAGGCCATGGAATAGCCTAGAAAGTGATGTGGTGGAGGCAGGAACCATACATAGTTTTAAGGCGAGGTATGATAGAGCTCATGGGGCAGGGAGAGAGAGGACCTAGTAGCAATCAGCGAAGAGGCGGGGCCAGGAGCTGTGACTCGACCCCTGCAACCACAAATAGGTGAGTACAAATAGGTGAGTACACACACACACACACACACACACACACACACACACACAAACATACACAGGAAGCAGAGAGAGAGAGGACCTAGTAGCTAGTGAAACTGAAGAAAGGAAAGCTGCAATCGAGGAAATCAAATTGAATGAGGGGATACACAGGGATATGCAGTGGGAGAATGAAAGGGTGAGGTCAGTCTTTGTGTATGGGCTCCAGGAAGTGGAAGGGGAAACATATGAAGAAAGAAAACAAGGGAAAAAAAAAGCAATTGAAAGCATCATGAAAGCAATAGGAGAAGACGACATGACCCAGCTGGAAAATTTTCGGAGAATTGGGGGGGTTTGTAAAACAAAGAACCCGGCCAGTGAAAGTGACCTTCAAGGCAGAATCGACTCGGAACAGGATCCTGCAGGAGAAAGCACGATTAAGGGACATGCCGGCATACAGGAAGGTGTATCTCGACCGCGACAGAACACAAGAAGAAAGGCGGAAACTGAGAGAGATGGTACAAAGGTGAAAGGAGGAAAGAGAGGGGATGGAGAAGACAGACAGGAGATCCCAGACACAGGAAGATCAAATACAGCCTCCCTCACAACTTCCTATAGAAGCCTCCCAACCAGGTCAACCCCAGTGCAACCAAACACTCTAAACCAAAATACCCATGCCACATCCAATGCCCCCACCCACTACACTACAAACTCCACCCCCACAGCAACCACCCATAGTTCCTTATCAGGTCTCCCACTTCCCCAACCCCAATACACCTCCCAGACCACAGTCTTAGAAAAGAATTTGAAGGTGTGGTATACAAATGCAGATGGAATAACAAATAAGTATGAGGAGTGGCATGGAAGAATCAAGGAGACATCCCCAGACATGATAGCACTCACAGAAACAAAACTCACCAGAATAATAACAGATTCAATCTTTCCATCCGGATATCAAATCCTCGGGAAAGACAGAGGGAGGAGAGGGGGAGGAGGAATTGCACTGCTCATTAAAAACCAGTGGGGTTTTGAGAAAATGGAAGGAATGGATGGCACGGGCGAAAGGGACTACTTACTAGGAACAATCCAGTCTGAGGGACATAAGGTGATAATTGCAGTAATGTACACCCCACCACAGAACTGCAGGAGGCCAAGAGAAGAATATGATGAGAGCAACAGAGCAATGGTCGACACACTAGCCGAGGTGGCCAGGAGAGCACACATGGGGGGAGCAAAGTTACTAGTTATGGGTGATTTCAATCACAAGGAGATTGACTGGGAAAATCTGGAGCCCCATGGGGGTCCCGAAACATGGAGAGCCAAGATGATGGATGTGGTACTGGAAAACCTCATGCATCAACATGTTAGAGACACTACCAGAGAGAGAGGAGAGGATGAACCAGCTAGACTGGACCTTGTATTCACCTTGAGTTGTTCGGACATCGAGGAAATCATGTATGAAAGGCCCCTGGGAGCTAGTGATCATGTGGTTCTGTGCTTCGACTACATAGTTGAGCTCCAAGTGGAGAGAGTAGCAAGAATAGGCTGGGAAAAACCAAACTACAAAAGGGGGAACTACCCAGGCATGAGGAACTTCCTTCAAGACGTTCAGTGGGAGAGGGAACTGACAGGAAAACCAGTACAAGAAATGATGGACTATATGGCAACAAAATGCAAGGAGGCAGAGGAGAGGTTTGTTCCCAAGGGAAACAGAAATAATGGGAAGAACAGAACGAGTCCTTGGTTCACCCAAAGGTGTAGGGAGGCAAAAACTAGGTGTACTAGAGAATGGAAAAGGTACAGAAGACAGAGAACTCAGGAAAATAAAGAGATTAGCCGAAGAGCCAGAAACGAATATGCACAGATAAGAAGGGAGGCTCAGCGACAATATGAAAATGACATAGCATCAAAAGTCAAGACTGACCCGAAGCTGTTGTACAGCCACATCAGGAGGAAAACAACAGTCAAGGACCAGGTAATCAGACTGAGGAAGGGTGATGGGGAATTCACAAGAAACGACCAGGAGGTATGTCAGGAGCTCAACACGAGATTTAAAGAAGTATTTACAGTGGAAACCAGTAGGACTCCAGGAAATCAGAACAGGGCGGGGGGGCACCAGCAAGTGCTGGATGAAATACATATAACCAAGTAGGAGGTGAAGAAGCTGCTGTGCGAACTTGACACCTCAAAGGCGGTGGGACCAGACAACATCTCTCCGTGGGTCCTTAAAGAGGGAGCAGAGATATTGTGTGTACCATTAACAAAGATCTTCAACACATCATTTGAAACTGGGCAACTCCCCGAGGTATGGAAGATGGCAAATGTAGTCCCAATTTTTAAAAAGGGAGACAGACATGAGGCACTAAACTACAGACCTGTATCACTAACGTGTATAGTATGCAAGGTCATGGAGAAGATCATCAGGAGGAGAGTGGTGGAGCACCTGGAAAGAAACAAGTGTATAATTGACAACCAGCACGGTTTCAGGGAAGGAAAATCCTGTGTCACAAACCTACTAGAGTTTTATGATAAGGTGACAGAAGTAAGACAAGAGAGAGAGGGGTGGATCGACTGCATTTTTTTGGACTGCAAGAAGGCCTTCGACACAGTTCCTCACAAGAGGTTACTGCAAAAGCTAGAGGATCAGGCACACATAACAGGAAAGGCACTGCAATGGATCAGAGAATACCTGACAGGGAGGCAACAACGAGTCATGGTACGTGACGAGGTGTCAGAGTGGGCGCCTGTGACAAGCGGGGTTCCACAGGGGTCAGTCCTAGGACCTGTGCTGTTCTTGGTATATGTGAACGACATAACGGAAGGGATAGACTCAGAAGTGTCCTTGTTTGCGGATGATGTGAAGTTAATGAGAAGAATCAAATCGGATGAGGATCAGGCAGGACTACAAAGAGACCTGGACAGGCTACAAGCCTGGTCCAGTAACTGGCTCCTTGAGTTTAACCCTGCCAAATGCAAAGTCATGAAGATTGGGGAAGGGCAAAGAAGACCGCAGACACAATATAGTTTAGATGGCCAAAGACTGCAAACTTCACTCAAGGAAAAAGATCTGGGGGTGAGTATAACACCGAGCATATCTCCTGAGGCGCACATCAGTCAGATAACTGCTGCAGTATACGGGCGCCTGGCAAACCTACGGATAGCGTTCCGATACCTCAGCAAGAATTCGTTCAAGACTGTATACTATTTACGTCAGGCCCATACTGGAGTATGCAGCACCAGTTTGGAATCCACACCTAGTCATGCACGTCAAGAAATTAGAGAAAGTGCAAAGGTTTGCAACAAGACTAGTCCCAGAGCTACGGGGATTGTCCTACGAAGAAAGGTTGAGGGAAATCGGCCTGACGACACTGGAGGACAGGAGGGTCAGGGGAGACATGATAACGACATATAAAATACTGCGCGGAATAGACGAGGTGGACAAAGACGGGATGTTCCAGAGATGGGACACAGACACAAGAGGTCACAATTGGAAGTTGAAGACTCAGATGAATCAAAGGGATATTAGAAAGTATTTCTTCAGTCATAGAGTGGTCAGGCCGTGGAATGGCCTAGAAAGTGAAGTAGTGGAGGCGGGAACCATACATAGTTTTAAGGCGAGGTATGATAAAGCTCATGGAGCAGGGAGAGAGAGGACCTAGTAGGAATCAGTGAAGAGGCGGGGCCAGGAGCTATGACTCGACCCCTGCAACCACAAATAGGTGAGTACAAATAGGTGAGTACACACACACACACACACACACACACACACACACACACACACACACACACACACACACACACACACACACACACACACACACACACACACACACACGTTTACCTTGATTAAAGTTACATAACACATCAGTATTTGAGTTATCCAAGGTTATCACTAAGGGATTTAAGTATTTCACCAACTTTGACACCCAAACTTTGTGTCTAACGTTAACAACGTTACCTTCCTCAGTCTTCAGAGATGGTCGGTTTCTCAGGCTTGATAGAAGGTGTCAGTCTCTCAGGCCTGATAGAAGGTGGTCAGTCCCTTAGCCTAAACTAGAGACCTGCTAAAGTATGGCCTACTGGGCCATACTTTAGCAGGTCCAAGCATGGACCCGGAGCTGGACGCTAGGTGTAAGGAGGTGACTGACACCCTTCTATCAAGCCTGAGGGACTGACCCTCTTCTTCTAGTCAGGGAAGGGCTCCTGATCCAAGGAATTGGAGAACCCCTTTCCCTTTCCTCGGATCAGCATGTTTACCTCCTAGGTCCCGTGTAACCCGTAAGGGTTTTCGCAAAATGTGTTTGGTGTAATGTTGAGACGACGAATGTAATCTCTAGGTAGAATGACTCTAGATAGAATGACTGAATGTAATCAGTAAATGTAACTAATATGTGTCAGATGTAATCAATGATTTTTCTCCACAAATATATCAGTGCTATCTATCGACAACCGCAGTTTGCACTCTGATAGATATACGAGTTGTCTATCAGCTCGCTGGAGCATTGTGCTCACCCCTGACCACAGACCACAGCTATTACCCTCGCCACCACTATCACCACTATTACCACAATTATCACCCCACCACCACTACTGCAACAGTCCATAACTACCACTACCACCACCATCAACAACAAATAACCACTATCACCACCATCCTGTATTGTACCACTGGTACACTAAGGGACCTGACCTTTCCCTGTAGACCTGAACTTCGTTTCCTTGACTTGTAAATGGCCCAAGTCCGACCGAAACGTCATCTTAAGCTCCTCTTTCCTATGTGCGGGTTATTTGTGTACTGTTCCAGTCACGATATTGTGACTGGAACGGTATTTAAAGTCTCTAAGTTTTAGCAACTTAGTTGAGACATTAACCACTGGGATATGATGGAACAATATTGAGTTGAGAAATGGCCGAGTTTACCGCACATTTGCCTTTCCAGGAGAAGGCAAGACAGCGGAGGTAAACATGACTGTTGGTATCCATTCACCGCACGAGTTTACATGTTATTGAGACGATGATCCTGCTGACCTTGGCTGTGCTCACGACGCCAGCCCACCTGGTGGGTGGTGGGCTGTAAGTGTTGGGTGGGTCAGGGCTGGATGCTGTGTGTGTGGCTGTGAGTGGGTGATGGGTCATCCATACATGTTGACTAGTTAACTGTTACTATCATAAGAACACCTGGAAGGAGGAACACTGCAGCAGGCCTAATGGCCCATACTAGGCAGGTCCTTCTCAAACGCAAACATACCAAGATATATACAAACATACTAACAAAAATATTGCGCAACCTATTTTCACTGCTACCGAAGGAATAAGCTTTGTAACCCTATTAAATAATATACAAGTGAAACTTAAATCCATCCCCTCTCACTCGTGTATGTAACGTAAATTTGAAGCTACCCAAGGTTTTAGCTTCAATAAGTCTTGGACTATGGACTAAAGTACCTAATCATCGATGCTCTATTGTTCGTGATATCAGATGATCCGCTTCACATGATTTCACATTTACTCTTGCAGGCTCAGTAACCTTCAGACTTCGCCCTATTCTCTCACAGCCTATTTTATACCAACATGGTTTTCCCTACCCACAGTGAGTGACATGATAAAATACCATGGCTTTTCATTTTCCTTCATGTTACGAAGCTTTCTCATCACCTTTGTGATGTTCTTGGACAAATAAGTGGCGAGAGTGGTTGATTTTGAGAATGACTTGCATTGTATGGGCTAATAGGCCTGTTGCAGTGTTCCTGTATTCTTATGTTCTTATGAGAGCTGATGGCAATTGTTTCTTCACCTTCTTTCATCTATGATCTTGTCGAAGGTAAAAACTTTGAAGGGATTCAGGGAAATTGGTTAGCTGGATGTTACAGTTCTGGAGGCGGGGAAGTACAGTGCCTGCACTCTGAATGATGGGCGTGGATGTTACAGTTCTGGAGGCGGGGAAGTACAGTGCCTGCACTCTGAATGATGGGCGTGGATGTTACAGTTCTGGAGGCGGGGAAGTACAGTGCCTGCACTCTGAATGATGGGCGTGGATGTTACAGTTCTGGAGGCGGGGAAGTATAGTATAGTATAGTGACAGCAGACACGAGACAGCAGACTCGTGACAGCAGACTCATGACAGCAGACTCGTGACAGCAGACTCGAGACAACAGACTC
>NW_027198020.1:17500-27500 GCF_038502225.1 Cherax quadricarinatus
CTCCCCACTAACCTCCCCCCCCACACACAGGTACTCCCTCAGCCCTCTACATATAACCGAGAACAGAATGACAAAAGCTGAGAGAGAGGACAAATAGACGAAAGGGGCAAGAAAGAGAGACGAGGCAAGAGACATTAGGGAACAACCAGAGTCACAGTCCCATGACCACCATACAGAGTAGAACCTCACAGCACTCTGCCAGGTCTCCCACTTCCCCAGAACCCACTAACCCCTCAGAATACAGTGTTGGAGAGCAAATTGAAGGTTTGGTACACCAGTGCTGATGGAACAACGAATAAGTAGAAGTGATACGAGAGAATCACAGAGGCATCACCAGACATCATAGTGTGTGTGTGTGTGTGTGTGTGTGTGTGTGTGTGTGTGTGTGTGTGTGTGTGTGTGTGTGTGTGTGTGTGTGTGTGTGTGTGTGTGTGTGTGTGTGTGTGTGTGTGTGTTAGTTAGTTAGTTAGTTACCATTTTGTCCTAGGCACATGTCGATTAGACACTAGGCCTGTTGTATATACGTACATGTGTGTGTGTGTGTGTATGTGTGTGTGTGTGTGTGTGTGAGTTTGTGTGTGTGTGTGTGTGTGTGTGTGTGTGTGTGTGTGTGTGTGTGTGTGTGTGTGTGTGTGTGTGTGTGTGTCTGTCTTTCCGTGTGTGTGTGTTAGTTACCATTTTGTCCTAGGCACATGTCGATTAGACACTAGGCCTGCTGTATATGAGTACGTGTGTGTGTGTGTGTGTGTGTGTGTGTGTGTGTGTGTGTGTGTGTGTGTGTGTGTGTGTGTGTGTGTGTGTGTGCGCGTGTGTGTATGAGTTTGTGTATGCGTGCGTGTGTGTTAGTTACCATTTTGTCCTAGGCACATGTCGATTAGACACTAGGCCTGTTGTATATGAGTATGTGTGTGTGTGTGTGTGTGTGTGTGTGTGTGTGTGTGTGTGTGTGTGTGTGTGTGTGTGTGTGTGCACGCGCGTGTGTGTATGAGTTTGTGTATGAGTTTGTGTGTGTGTGTGTGTGTGTGTGTGTGTGTGTGTGTGTGCTCACCTAATTGTGCTCACCTAATTGTGGTTGCAGGGGTCGAGACTCATCTCCTGGCCCCGCCTCTTCACTGATCGCTACTGGATCCTCTCTCTCTCTGCTTCCTGAGCTTTGTCATACCTCTTCTTAAAACTATGTATGGTTCCTGCCTCCACTACTTCACTTGCTAGGCTATTCCACTTGCTGACAACTCTATGACTGAAGAAATACTTCCTAACGTCCCTGTGACTCGTCTGAGTCTTCAGCTTCCAGTTGTGACCCCTTGTCCCTGTGTCCCCTCTCTGGAACATCCTATCTCTGTCCACCTTGTCTATTCCCCGCAGTATCTTGTATGTCGTTATCATGTCTCCCCTGACCCTTCTGTCCTCCAGTGTCGTCAGTCCGATTTCCCTTAACCTTTCCTCGTACGACATTCCCTTGAGCTCTGGGACTAGCCTTGTTGCAAACCTTTGTACTTTCTCTAACTTCTTGACGTGCTTGACCAGGTGTGGGTTACAGACTGGTGCTGCATACTCCAGTATGGGCCTAACATACACAGTGTACAGTGTCTTGAACGATTCCTTATTAAGGTATCGGAACGCTATTCTCAGGTTTGCCAGGCGCCCGTATGCTGCAGCGGTTATTTGGTTGATGTGTGCCTCCGGTGATGTGCTCGGTGTTATGGTCACCCCAAGTTCTTTCTCCCTGAGTGAGGTCTGTAGTCTTTGTCCACCTAGCCTATACTCTGTCTGCGGTCTTCTTTGCCCCTCCCCAATCTTCATGACTTTGCATTTGGCTGGATTGAATTCGAGAAGCCAGTTACTGGACCACATGTCCAGCCTCTCCAGGTCTCTTTGCAGTCCTGCCTCATCCTCGTCCGATTTAATTCTTCTCATCAACTTCACGTCATCTGCGAACAGGGACACTTCAGAGTCTATTCCTTCCATCATGTCGTTCACATATATCAAAAATAGCACTGGTCCTAGAACTGACCCCTGTGGGACCCCGCTCGTAACAGGCGCCCACTGTGATACTTCTTCACGTACCATGACTCGTTGCTGCCTCCCTGTCAGGTATTTCCTTATCCATTGCAGTGCAGTGTGTGTATGTGTGTGTGTGTGTGTGTGTGTGTGTGTGTGTGTGTGTGTGTGTGTGTGTGTGTGTGTGTGTGTGTGTGTGTGTATGTGTGTGTGTGTGTGTGTATTGTGTACTCTGATGCCTAGTGTGCAGGTTCAAATCCTGCTGTGGCAGCGAGGAGAAGGCTGGAGGCAGTGGAGATGTCATGTCTGAGGGCAATGTGTGGTGTGAATATAATGCAGAGAATTCGTAGTTTGGAAGTTAGGAGGAGGTGCGGGATTACCAAAACTGTTGTCCAGAGGGCTGAGGAAGGGTTGTTGAGGTGGTTCGGACATGTAGAGAGAATGGAGCGAAACAGAATGACTTCAAGAGTGTATCAGGCTGTAGTGGAAGGAAGGCGGGGGAGGGGTCGGCCTAGGAAGGGTTGGAGGGAGGGGGTAAAGGAGGTTTTGTGTGCGAGGGGCTTGGACTTCCAGCAGGCATGCGTGAGCGTGTTTGATAGGAGTGAATGGAGACAAATGGTTTTTAATACTTGACGTGCTGTTGGAGTGTGAGCAAAGTAACATTTATGAAGGGATTCAGGGAAACCGGCAGGCCGGACTTGAGTCCTGGAGATGGGAAGTACAGTGCCTGCACTCTGAAGGAGGGGTGTTAATGTTGCAGTTTAAAAACTGTAGTGTAAAGCACCCTTCTGGCAAGACAGTGATGGAGTGAATGATGGTGAAAGTTTTTCTTTTTCGGGCCACCCTGCCTTGGTGGGAATCGGCCAGTGTGATAATAATAAAAAAATATATATATATATATATATATATATATATATATATATATATATATATATATATATATATATATATATATATATATATATATATATATATATATATATATATATATATATATATATGTCGTGCCGAATATGTAAAACTGGTCAATTAGCAAGAACTCATTTAAAGTTAAGTCCTTTCTGAAATTTTCTCTTATACGTTTAAAGATATATTTTTTTCATTAATGTTGATGTAAAAATTTATAATTTTGCACCAAAAGAATCTTAGAAAACTTACCTAACCTTATTACAACAAGAACAATTTATTTTAGCCTAACCCAACTAAATATATTTTAGATTTGTTTACAATAATTTAATACTAAACAAACACAGTGAAATATATTTTTTTCGTTAGGTTCAGAATGATTTTGGCGAAATTATTGCATATACAAATTTTCACTTGTCCCATATGGCAAGATGAGCATTGCTATTTAAGCCAAGATCGCAAGTTCTGCCTATTCGGCACGACATATATATATATATATATATATATATATATATATATATATATATATATATATATATATATATATATATATATATATATAATATATATATATATATATATATATATATATATATATATATATATAATGTTGAATTCATTCGAATGACGAATGAGAGAGTTAGGGGCCTCAACCTGACCTTATAAAGCTGTGTAAAAGAGATAGATGGATAGATAGATAGATAGATAGATAGAGAGAGAGAGAGAGAGAGAGAGAGAGAGAGAGAGAGAGAGAGAGAGAGAGAGAGAGAGAGAGAGAGAGAGAGAGAGAGAGGAAAGTGCCCCTAAGGGTAGCAGCAGTGGCGCTCTGAGCGTCCAGTGCTCAACAAGGAAGCTTTCATTACTCTCCTTCAAGTTCCTGCATACACGTATACGCACGTACACGCACACACAAACGCACACACGTACTCACGCGCGCGCTCGCACCTTACACACACATACACAAAACACACTACCAGGCCAAGTGTCTACCAACAAGTGCCTTTGATAATTAGCAACTACACACTAACACACACTAGAGAGAGAGAGAGAGAGAGAGAGAGAGAGAGAGAGAGAGAGAGAGAGAGAGAGAGAGAGAGAGAGAGAGAGAGAGAGAGACAGAGAGAGAGAGACAGACAGACAGACAGACAGAGACAGACAGACAGACAGAGACAGACAGACAGACAGAGACAGACAGACAGACAGACAGACAGAGACAGACAGACAGACAGGGACAGACAGACAGACAGACAGACAGAGACAGACAGACAGACAGAGACAGACAGACAGACAGACAGACAGAGACAGACAGACAGAGACAGAGAGACAGAGATAAGTTAGACTACAAACAGAAAAACAGATTCTCCCCGCCCTTTCACCCTCTTCATTCATAAGAACATAAGAACATAAGAAAGAAGGAACACGGTAGCAGGCCTACTGGCCCATGTGAGGCAGGTCCAAGACTCCTACCGGCTTAAGCCAATGCCCCAACCTAGTCAGGGCAGGTCACATTCACTTAAGGAAGGAACACGACAACTGACCTAGTAGCACAAGCTAGTCACGTCCAACTCACACCCACCCACACCCACTCATGTATTTATCTAACCTATTTTTAAAACTACACAACGTTTTAGCCTCAGTAACTGTACTTGGGAGTTTGTTCCACTCATCCACAACTCTATTACCAAACCAGTGCTTTCCTGTATCCTTCCTGAATCTGAATTTTTCCAACTTAAAACCATTGCTACGAGTCCTGTCTAGGCTAGATATTTTCAGCACGTTATTTACATCCCCTTTATTTATTCCTGTATTCCACTTATACACATCAATCATATAATCCCTAATTCTACACCTTTCTAGAGAGTGCAGATTCAGGGCCCTCAGTCTATCCTCGTAGGGAAGATTTCTGATACATGGGATCAACTTTGTCATCCTCCTTTGTATGTTTTCCAGGGCATTTATATCCATTTATTCTCCCCACTTTTCATTCTCCCCACACTTCATTCTCCCTACCCTTTATTCTCCCTTAAAAAGAGGTTCTCCCCCCTGGTGAGCCCCATAGAAAAATTGATGAAAGCGACCCTTAGTGTTAAGGGGTGTCGATCCAAGGGGTTGTGTACCCAGGGGAAGGGTAGTTAACCAGTGTTTACTGTGGGTGTTGTTGCAAGTAGTAGTAGTGGTGGATGGTGGTAGTAGTTGTTGTTGTTGGTGATGATGGTTGTTTGTGGATGGTGGTGGTTATAGTGATAGTGCTTATTAGTGGTGGTAGTAGTGATGGTGGTGGTGGTGGTGGTGGTGGTGGTGGTGAGAATAGTGGTGGTGGTGGTGGTCTTGGTGAGAATAGTGGTGTTGGAGGTGGTGAGAATAGTGGTGGTGGTAGTGGTGAGGATAGTGGTGGCAGTGAGAATAGTGGTGGTGGTGGTGATGGTGAGGATAGTGGTGGTGATGGTGGTGATCAACGTCACTCATCCTCCAATCCTCCCTCCTATCCAACCCCTCCTGCTACAGAAATCCTTCCCTCCAACCCACCATCCCTCCCTTCGATCCTTCCCCCTCTCCAGCCCCTCCACCACTCCTCTCATTCTCTCTTTCTTTCTCACGGCCCTACCTCCCTCCCTACCTGGAGTCTACCTGGAGGGCATTCCGGGGATCAACGCCCCCGCGGCCCGGTCCACAACCAGGCCTCCCGGTGGATCAGGGCCTGATCAACGAGCCTGTTACTGCTGGCCGCACACAATCCAACGTACGAACCACAGCGTGGCTGATCCGGCACCGTCTTTAGGTATCTGTCCAGCTCCCTCTTGAAGACAACCATTATTGCTGGTGGGAGGCTGTTGAACAGTCTTGGGCCCCGGACACTTATTGTGTTTTCTCTTAGTGTACCAGTGACGCCCCTACTTTTCACTGGGGGTATGTTGCATCGCCTGCCAAGTCTTTTGCTTTCGTATGGAGTGATTGCTGTGTGCATATTAGGGACCAGTCCCTCCAGAATCTTCCAGGTGTAGATTATGATATATCTCTTTCGCCTGCGCTCTAGTGAGTACAAGTCAAGTTCTTCCAGGCGCTCCCAGTAGTTAAGGTGTTTGATGGAACTTATACGTGCAGTAAAGGTTCTCTGTACATTCTCTAGCTCTGCAATTTCACCTGCCTTGAATGGGGATGTTAATGTACAGCAGTATTCCAGCCTAGAGAGAATAAGTGATTTAAAATGGATCATCATTGGCTTAGCATTTCTTGTCTTGAATGTTCTCATTATCCATCCTATCAGTTTCCTCGCAGATGTGATAGTGGCATTGTTGTGATCCTTGAAGGTGAGGTCTTCGGACATTACCACACCCAGGTCCTTCACATTACTTTTCCGCTCTATTGTGTGATTGGAGTTTGTAGTATACTCAGTCCTAGTTATTATTTCCTCCAGTTTTCCATAACGGAGTAGTTGGAATTTGTCTTCACTGAACATTATATTGTTCTCTGTTGCCCATTGGAAAACTTGGTTTATATCTTCTTGGAGCTTTGCCGTATTCTCAATGGGTGACACTCTCATGCAGATCCAAGTATCGTCTGCAAAAGATGACATCTCTGTCTATGTCTGATATGAGAATAAGGAACAGGATAGGTGCGAGTACTGTGCCTTGTGGGACAGAGCTCTTCACTATGGCAGCATCTGATTTAACTCTGTTTACCACTACTCTTTGTGTGTGATTGGTTAGAAAGCTGAAGATCCATCTGCCTACTTTGCCGGTTATCCCTTTAGCACGCATTTTGTGTGTTATTACACCATGGTCACACTTGTCAAAGGCTTTTGCAAAGTCTGTGTATACTACATCCGCATTCTGTTTGTTTTCCAGTGCATCTAGGACCATATCATAGTGGTCAAGCAGTTGCGAAAGGCAGAAGCGACCTGCTCGGAAACCATGTTGCCCTGGGCTGTGCAATTGTTGGGAGTCCAGGTGGTTTGCAATCCTGCTTCTTAGAATTCTTTCAAAGATTTTTATGATGTGGGACGTTAAAACTATTGGTCTATAGTTCTTAGCTACTGCTTTGCTGCCACCTTTATGGAGTGGGGCTATATCTGTTGTTTTTAGTGACTGGAATCTCGCCTGTGTCTAAGCTCCTTCTCCATAGCATACTTAGGGCCCGTGAGAGGGGTTTCTTGCAGTTTTTAATGAACACCGAGTTCCACGAGTCTGGGCCTGGGGCTGAGTGCATGGGCATGTCGTCGATGGCTTTCTCAAAGTCTAGTGGAGTTAAAGTTATGTCATAAATCTGGCCTACATTGGCAGGGTTTGGAGGCTCATTCATGAAAAAATTGTTTGGATCGTCTATCTTTAAACTGGTTAGTGGCTCGCTGAACACTGAGTATTACTGCAATTTCAATATCTCGCTCATTTCTTTGTTGTCGTCAGTGTAGGATCCGTCTTGTCTGAGGAGGGGCCCTATACTAGAAGTGGTTTTTGACTTGTTTTTGGCATATGAAAAGAAATATTTCGAATTTCTTTCAATTTCATTAATCGCTTTTAGCTCCTCTTGTCTCTTCTGGATCTAATATGAGTCCTTTAACTTCAGCTCAATATTTTCCACTTCCTTGGTTAGCACTTCCTTCCGTGTATCAGATAATCTGGTATTCTTGAGGAGCTCAATGATTCTTCGTCTTCTCCTGTAGAGGGAGCGTTTCTCTCTCTCTCCAGTTTACTTCTTCTTTTCTTTTGTCTTATTTGTCTCTATTCCCTTTCTCCTCCCTCTCTTCCTCTTTTCCAACACTTTACTCAATAATTCTTCCACTCTTCTTGCATCCAAGGCTGACAGATCTCATTACCTCGTGTAACCTGTCCTGTCTGATGGTGCATCACACACAAACATAGCTTTTGTTCCCACAGAACATATAGAACAGTGTAGCAACACACTGCTGGTGTTCCCACAACGTAACTATCATATAGAACAGTGTAGCACCACACTGCTGGTGTTCCCACAATGTAACTATTATATAAAACAGTGTATCAACACACTGCTGGTGTTCCTATAATGTAACTATCATATAGAACAGTGTAGCAACACACTGCTGGTGTTCCCACAATGTAACTATCATACAGAACAGTGTATCAACACACTGCTGGTGTTCCCACAATGTAACTATCATATCATGCAGAACAGTGTAGCAACACACTACTGGTGTTCCCACAATGTAACTATTATATAAAACAGTGTATCAACACACTGCTGGTGTTCCTATAATGTAACTATCATATAGAACAGTGTAGCAACACACTGCTGGTGTTCCCACAATGTAACTATCATACAGAACAGTGTAGCAACACGCTGCTGGTGTTCCCACAATGTAACTATCATACAGAACAGTGTAGCAACACACTGCTGGTGTTCCCACAATGTAACTATCATATAGAACAGTGTAGCAACACACAGCTGGTGTTCCCACAATGTAACTATCATACAGAACAGTGTAGCAACACACTGCTGGTGTTCCCACAATGTAACTATCATACAGAACAGTGTAGCAACACACTGCTGGTGTTCCCACAATGTAACTATCATACAGAACAGTGTAGCAACACACTGCTGGTGTTCCCACAATGTAACTATCATATAGAACAGTGTAGCAACACACTGCTGGTGTTCCCACAATGTAACTATTATATAAAACAGTGTAGCAACACACTGCTGGTGTTCCTATAATGTAACTATCATATAGAACAGTGTATCAACACACTGCTGGTGTTCCCACAATGTAACTATCATACAGAACAGTGTAGCAACACGCTGCTGGTGTTCCCACAATGTAACTATCATACAGAACAGTGTAGCAACACACTGCAGGTGCTCCCACAATGTAACTATCATACAGAACAGTGTAGCAACACTTTGCTGGTGTTCCCACAATGTAACTATCATACAGAACAGTATAGCAACACTGCAGGTGTTCCCACAATGTAACTATCATACAGAACAGTATAGCAACACTGCAGGTGTTCCCACAATGTAACTATCATACAGAACAGTGTAGCAACACACTGCTGGTGTTCCCACAATGTAACTATCATACAGAACAGTGTAGCAACACTTTGCTGGTGCTCCCACAATTTAACTATCAAACAGAACAGTGTAGCAACACTGTTGGTGCTCCCACAATGTAACTATCATACAGAACAGTGTAGCAACACACTGCTGGTGTTCCCACAATGTAACTATCATACAGAACAGTGTAGCAACACTTTGCTGGTGCTCCCACAATGTAACTATCAAACAGAACAGTGTAGCAACACTGTTGGTGCTCCCACAATGTAACTATCATACAGAACAGTGTAGCAACACACTGCTGGATCAAATACTTTGTAAAAACAAGGTTTTATCACGTGGAGAATATGGATGAGGTTAATACCTAGAAGAGTATTCATAAAAAGCTTTTCAGTTGTTGTTAGAACAAGAGCATTGAGAGTCTGCAAACCTTTGCAGGTGTCTGTTGTTATTACTGACCTGAGCTGACTAACTTACAGACAAGAATGCCTCTGAGAGTCAGACAAATCAGTCTCATTCACTGGAGCATCATGTATCATGAGTGCCATTTAAGTGCCAAGACTATCTCCACTATCAGTGATAAACCATCGTTTGTACTATCCATGGTCGCACTATCCAGGGTCGCACTATCCAGGGTCGCACTATCCAGGGTCGCACTATCCAGGGTCGCACTATCCAGGGTCGCACTATCCAGGATCGCACTATCCAGGGTCGCACTATCCAGGTTCGCACTATCCAGGGTCGCACTATCCAGGGTCGCACTATCCAGGGTCGCACTATCCAGGATCGCACTATCCAGGGTCGCACTATCCAGGTTCGCACTATCCAGGGTCGCACTATCCAGGGTCGCACTATCCAGGGTCGCACTATCCAGGGGTCGCACTATCCAGAGTCGCACTATCCAGGGTCGCACTATCCAGGGTCGCACTATCCAGGGTCGCACTATCCAGAGTCGCACTATCCAGGGTCGTACTATCCAGGTTCGCACTATCCAGGGTCACACTGTCCAGGGTCGCACTATCCAGGGTCGCACTATCAAGGGTCGCACTATCCAGGGTCGCACTAT
>NW_027198020.1:32500-50721 GCF_038502225.1 Cherax quadricarinatus
GTTGGTTTGTGTGCTATTCTCTTATTGTACTGGTGTGTTTTGTTTGTACTTTCACAGATGATGCAAGCAGTTTAAGCAAGCAGGAAGTCAGTGTCATCAGTGGAGGCTTGTTGAGTGACCTGCTAGCTGCCAGGCATCACAGTACACTAGTGCAGTGGAGGCTTGTTGAGTGACCTGCTAGCTGCCAGGCATCACAGTACACTAGTGCAGTGGAGGCTTGTTGAGTGACCTGCTAGCTGCCAGGCATCACAGTACACTAGTGCAGTGTAATGATGCCTTCAAGTGCTCGTATTACTGATGGTTGTGGCTGTTGTGAGTGTGGGGATGATGGGTGATGGTGCGTAATATTGGAGAATGAGAGAGAGAGAGGGGGAGAGAGAGAGAGAGAGAGAGAGAGAGAAAGAGAGAGAGAGAGAGAAATAAGCAATCGGGTGGTCAGAACTGCAACGCAAAATACATAGGTAAAGAAAGGTTTTATCTTCCTTTTATCTTATTGGCGAGTCTTGGTCCTTCATAATAAAGTTTCTCTCTCTCTCTCTCTCTCTCTCTCTCTCTCTCTCTCTCTCTCTCTCTCTCTCTCCCTCTCTCTCCATTAAAGATGCACTTGCCGTAAGACACTCGCACCTTCAAACTCACCACAATTACCTTCAAGAAAACAATAAACTATCTCAGACACTTTTAATTTGTCGATTGCTATCCGAATCGAAGATTTGATCTTCAGTAATTGCGAAGAGAACTGAACCATCAAGCTTACATCAAAACTCTAACAGATATGAAAGGAACAATTCTCTGCGTGGGGTTCCTGAAATGATCGAGGCGCACGCAGCTTCACGGTTGTTTGAGCTACGCAGCCTCAACATATGTAACTTAAAGTGGACTGGAACACAACTAATCAGTGTTTCCAGTTCATTCCCAGGTATTGCCCAACATATACTGTGTTACTGGTATCTGGAAAACAGTTACTGGTGTCTGGAAAACAGTTACTGGTGTCTGGAAAACAGTTACTGGTGTCTGGAAAACAGTTACTGGTGCCTGGATAACAGTTATTGATGTCTGGAAAACAGTTACTGGTGTCTGGAAAACAGTTACTGGTGTCTGGAAAACAGTTAATGGTGTCTGGATAACTGTTACTGGTGTCTGGAAAAAATTGCTGGTGTCTGGAAAATAGTTACTAGTGTCTGGAAAACAGTTACTGGTGTCTGGAAAACAGTTACTGGTGTCTGGAAAACAGTTACTGGTGTCTGGAAAACAGTTACTGGTGTCTGGAAAACAGTTAATGGTGTCTGGATAACTGTTACTGGTGTCTGGAAAAAATTGCTGGTGTCTGGAAAATAGTTACTGGTGCCTGGAAACAGTTACTGGTGTCTGGAAAACAGTTACTGGTGTCTGGAAAACAGTTGCTGGTGTCTCGAAAACAGTTACTGGTGTCTGGAAAACAGTTACTGGTGTCTGGAAAACAGTTACTGGTGTCTGGAAAACAGTTACTGGTGTCTGGAAAACAGTTACTGGTGCCTGGATAACAGTTATTGATGTCTGGAAAACAGTTACTGGTGTCTGGAAAACAGTTACTGGTGTCTGGAAAACAGTTAATGGTGTCTGGATAACTGTTACTGGTGTCTGGAAAAAATTGCTGGTGTCTGGAAAATAGTTACTAGTGTCTGGAAAACAGTTACTGGTGTCTGGAAAACAGTTACTGGTGTCTGGAAAACAGATGCTGGTGTCTGGAAAACAGTTACTGGTGTCTGGAAAACAGTTACTGGTGTCTGGAAAACAGTTACTGGTGTCTGGAAAACAGTTACTGGTGTCTGGAAAACAGTTACTGGTGCCTGGATAACAGTTATTGATGTCTGGAAAACAGTTACTGGTGTCTGGAAAACAGTTACTGGTGTCTGGAAAACAGTTAATGGTGTCTGGATAACTGTTACTGGTGTCTGGAAAAAATTGCTGGTGTCTGGAAAATAGTTACTAGTGTCTGGAAAACAGTTACTGGTGTCTGGAAAACAGTTACTGGTGTCTGGAAAACAGATGCTGGTGTCTCGAAAACAGTTACTGGTGTCTGGAAAACAGTTAATGGTGTCTGGATAACTATTACTGGTGTCTGGAAAAAATTGCTGGTGTCTGGAAAATAGTTACTGGTGCCTGGAAACAGTTACTGGTGTCTGGAAAACAGTTACTGGTGTCTGGAAAACAGTTGCTGGTGTCTCGAAAACAGTTACTGGTGTCTGGAAAACAGTTAATGGTGTCTGGATAACTATTACTGGTGTCTGGAAAAAATTGCTGGTGTCTGGAAAATAGTTACTGGTGCCTGGAAACAGTTACTGGTGTCTGGAAAACAGTTACTGGTGTCTGGAAAACAGATGCTGGTGTCTCGAAAACAGTTACTGGTGTCTGGAAAACAGTTAATGGTGTCTGGATAACTATTACTGGTGTCTGGAAAAAATTGCTGGTGTCTGGAAAATAGTTACTGGTGCCTGGAAACAGTTACTGGTGTCTGGAAAACAGTTACTGGTGTCTGGAAAACAGTTGCTGGTGTCTCGAAAACAGTTACTGGTGTCTGGAAAACAGTTAATGGTGTCTGGATAACTATTACTGGTGTCTGGAAAAAATTGCTGGTGTCTGGAAAATAGTTACTGGTGCCTGGAAACAGTTACTGGTGTCTGGAAAACAGTTACTGGTGTCTAGAAGACACAATCATTCATAAACCCCCACAAGAGTCTGAAAGTGCAATATCATGGAAGAATGGTCTTAGTCACCTGATGCGACCATCAGGCTCAGCCCGGAATGCTCTGCATAACAGTGGGCTTTCTGCATGTACATCTAAATGTCACTCATCTCTGTACAGACATTGTGTCATTCTGAAATAAAGATTACGATCTTTCATTTAACTTCCCGTCAAGATGCAACACAGTGTGCAGGCAACACTGTGTTGCTGGGAATTTACATGCGGCTGCAGCTCCTCTAATTGAGGGATTGCACAGTTCTGTAGCATCCCAGAGTACATATTTAAAGGGTTATAAGCTACGACAGCTTCAAAGGTTTCCTTCCAGCAGAACTGCAGTTACTGTCACGTGGGAATTATCGTCTCTCAGCATGACCAATCCCGCAGACAGGAGAAACTGATGTGTGGGGATGTGAAGTCGTGTGTGTGTGTGTGTGTGTGTGTGTGTGTGTATTAGGCTGTGTCAATGTAGAGGTTATGGTGTGTATAGGGGTGATGGGGTCTGTAGGGGTGATGGTGTGTGTAGGGGGATGGGGTGTGTAGGGGTGATGTTGTATGTAGTGGTGATGGGGTGTGTAGTGGTTATGGAGTGTGTAGTGGTTATGGTGTGTGTAGTGGTGATGGTGTGTGTAGTGGTAATGGTGTATGTAGTGGTAATGGGGTGTGTAGTGGTGATGGGAAGTGTAGTGGTGATGGAGTGTGTAGTGGTTATGGTGTGTGTAGTGGTGATGGTGTGTGTAGTGGTGATGGTGTATGTAGTGGTAATGGGGTGTGTAGTGGTGATGGGAAGTGTAGTGGTGATGGAGTGTGTAGTGGTTATGGTGTGTGTAGTGGTGATGGGGTGTGTAGTGGTGATGGTGGTTTAGAAAGACACGTAAGCAAACACTATAACATTTATTAGAAAACGTTTCGGTCCTGGGACCTTGATCACTTCTAACATACAGAGGTAGAAAGACATTATATATATAGGCGAAGAGTGAAGTGTGACGCACGTGACCTGAGGAATGTCATAAGAACATAAGAATGGAGGAACACTGTAGAAGGCCTACTGGCCCATGCGAGGCAGGTCCTTATCAAAACAACCTCTGCCTATGATGAGGACGGGTAGACGATGAAATCATGTGACTCCTGTGTTGTTGGGTTGGTGCTGCTTAAGTATCATGTATGCCAATGTTTTTGAAATTTTGTAGTTTCCAGTGTTGCGTTCTATAGTGTCGGTGACGGCGATTAGTGAGGCTTCTAGGCACCGTCGGCGTCTGAGGTCTGGTTCGGTGAGAACGAGTTGTGCCTCGTTCCAGTTCATCAAATGCCCCGTTGGAGTCTCTGTGGAGGACACAGGCGTACCTTACATCGTCTCTGTTAGAGGCATTTCGATGCTCATTCAGGTGGACTGCAAGATCTCTGCCTGTCTCGCCTACATATTTCTTGGAACAGAACCCACAGGGGATAGTGTAGACGCCTGCTGTAGAAGTTAGAGGTGTGGGGCTGCGTTTCGTAGTGAGGTCTTTGATAGAGGATGTGTTTATGGTGGAAACGTTGATGTTACTAGCAAGTGTCCGGCGAGTATTCGTGGCAACATCACCACATGGGAGTACTATGAACTGCTTAGGGGGCTGTTCCATGGGCGGTTTGTTGAGGATAGCTTGTGCCTTGAGTCTGCAATCTCGGATGAAGAAAGATGGGAACTGAAGACGTGTAAAGGCTTGTGTTATGTAAGTGCATTCTTCTTCTAGAAAACAAGGGCTGGAGATGCGAAGAGCTCTCAAGAAGCCAATGAGGACTCCTCTCTTAGTGCGGGTGTCTTGGTGTGAATAAAAGTGTATGAGATCGTCCTTGTTGGTAGGTTTTCTATACACTTTGAAGAGAAGTTTGTCACTGTCGGGAGATCTGCACAGTGACAAACTTCTAATAAATATGTCATAGTGTTTGCTTACGTGTCTTTCTAAACCAACTTGTCGGTATTTATTACCAAGGTTTATACCAGTGGTGATGGTGTGTGTAGTGGTGGAGTGTGTAGTGGTGATGGTGTGTGTAGTGGTGATGGGGTGTGTAGTGGTGATGGGGTGTGTAATGGTGATGGTGTGTGTAGTGGTGATGGTGTGTGTAGTGGTGATGGTGTGTGTAGTGGTGATGGTGTGTGTAGTGGGGATGGTGTGTGTAGTGGTGATGGTGTGTGTAGTGGTGATGGTGTGTGTAGTGGTGATGGTGTGTGTAGTGGTGATGGTGTGTGTAGTGGTGATGGTGTGTGTAGTGGTGATGGTGTGTGTAGTGGTGATGGTGTGTGTAGTGGTGATGGTGTGTGTAGTGGTGATGGTTGTTACAAAAAATGCGATATCTAATAAGCATAGAGATCTCCAGTGAACACTAGAAAGGACTGCCCTTCTAGCATCCAGCCTGTTACTGGGTTTTGTAACAAGCAGTCAGTATCCTTGTCCAATTATCCATTAGAATTTAGTAAGATTCAATAGTGTTTCAGGATTACAACTGGTAGGCTACTAACTAAAGGAATTAAAATTTAATAAGTTTATTAATAACAATAAAATTGTCTAGGCATATATTATCAAAGTAAATTAAATTAATCAATTGAATATAATATAGGATACAAGTTCCTACACTTCTCTCGTGTACAGTAGTATTGTGCTGAAGGCACATATCACATCTTTATGGCTTTTAAGTACCGTCTGATACACTGTTAGCATTTAATAACATAATACAAATATATACAAGTAAGTTTGTGTGTATGTGTGTAAGTGCTCTAAGTAGTTCGCTGTCTCAAGACTCGACTAGACTTAACCTGTGACTGAATAAAAGTCCTCACATAAACTAACTTCTTGACCAACCTGGCAATCAGAACAGCTTGCTTGAACAATAAAGCGACTGATAAGCCGAACAACAATATAATAAGCAACAGCGACACAGAATCAGGAACAAGGAGATAATATAACGACACTAAGTAGGGACCATCTGCAGATCCTCCACAAAAGTCACAAAACTCCCATACTACTGAATCTAAGTTCAGCAAAAGAAAATCCCCGACTGTGACAGTGCACAGATACCAGTACAAATTAGGTCAGAAGCTACAGCTCAGGACCTGTGTTTCTCAGAGTGTCTATGCGACACACAACCTCAGTACAATGTCGAAAATCACTAAGTCTAGGCTATGTTCTGTGAACAGAGTTACACAGAACCAACAACAAGAAAGCGACAGAGACTATCTTCCAACAAGGGCCCACAAGGTAGAGCAGTAGAGGGACCTCTTGTTAGAAGAACGTCAAACAGACAATAAGCCAGCACAGGCCAGACTACTCCAGGTGAGGTGTGATCACCCCCCTGATCACGTGACTCTCCATGGACTGCTGCTGCCCAGCAACACAGAAGCCTCTCAGCCACTTAACACTCGAACTATAAGCACTGAATATGTGTATAAATGTTACATCCTACCTAATAATATAACTAAGTCAAATAATAATATAAAGCAATATATTTACGATTTAGCTAATATCGCAAATATAAGCAATATAAAATTATATGAACAGGTAATATACATTATATGAACAGGTAATATACATTATATGAACAGGTAATATACATTATATGAACAGGTAATATATATTGTATACATTGTGACCCATTCAGGGGTTGCAACACCCCCCCAGCACGACAAACGGTTGCACTAGGAGTTGCATTAGTGTCTTTCACATGATTTGTGATAACTCATGTCACTTTAATAATACAATTTAAGAAAAAATTTAGAGTTACTCTTGTGCCAACACTTCTTACATTTCACAGTGTCTATTTCACTGTAAGTTATACCCCTCGTACTAGGGCAGTACACATCGTATAGTATCTCTGCATACTCATGGTTATGTACATCAGTGTGGAGACAATAGCGTAGACAAGCATGACACATTGAAGCTCGATCATAGTAGTGGAGCATGAATATGAACAGCAGTCTTGTGCGATAGACAGAGGAGACAGCATTCCACTCTTAAGTAGTGGTAGTGGAATGCGAGGCAGTATGGACATCTCCGTATGAGAAAGCTTGAGTGCAGTAACTTAAGGTGTGTAGTGAGGGGGAGGGGGGTCTGCAGAAGGACTGTCCCGCCACACAGTAACTAACATCGTCCACACAACACTACACACTCAACACTCACCTTCTGTCTCCAACTGTCTCCTCCTCACACCAACATATATCACCACTACTGTGAATATATAAATAGCATAATTAGATATGAGTATACATAGTTAACATGGGCGGGATAGATTACGTTACTTTACTGAATTTGACGTAGCAAGTAACAAAAGGTATTTGGGCATAAAATTATGTTAATTTAAATGTAACTGATAATTAAGGACGTGACAGAGCGTCAGCAATTGCATTACAATGACCACTGATATGTTGCATACTAATAGAGTAAGGCTGGATTCTGAGAGCCCACCTCATGATCCTAGCATTTTTAATCTTCATTGTATTTATGTAGGTGAGTGGATTGTGGTCCGAAAAAACGCTAATTTAAAATGGGGAGGTGCCCAAATACACGTCAAAATGTTCCAAGGACACCATAAGAACTAGAGCCTCTTTATCAATAGTGGCATAATTTTTCTGGTGTCGTTTGAGCTTAGATGAATAGTAACATATATTATGGAGAATGTCAGTGGATGTTGACTGTTGGAGCAGCACAACACCCACTGTTGTGACTGCATAACTACTCGCATCTATATGTAAAAAGAAGGGAAGATTGAAATTAGGACTCCTCAATACAGGAGCAGAGGAAAGCAAACACTTCAACCTTATAGGATGTGCTGCCATCCTTTGCAAAGGATGGCAGCACAGCCTACCCTCTAGCAAAGGATGGCAGCACATCCTTCCCTCTAGCAAAGGATGGCAGCACATCCTTCCCTCTAGCAAAGGATGGCAGCACAGCCTACCCTCTAGCAAAGGATGGCAGCACATCCTTCCCTCTAGCAAAGGATGGCAGCACATCCTTCCCTCTAGCAAAGGATGGCAGCACATCCTTCCCTCTAGCAAAGGATGGCAGCACAACCTACCCTCTAGCAAAGGATGGCAGCACATCCTTCCCTCTAGCAAAGGATGGCAGCACATCCTTCCCTCTAGCAAAGGATGGCAGCACAGCCTACCCTCTAGCAAAGGATAGCAGCACATCCTTCCCTCTAGCAAAGGATGGCAGCACATCCTTCCCTCTAGCAAAGGATGGCAGCACAGCCTACCCTCTAGCAAAGGATAGCAGCACATCCTTCCCTCTAGCAAAGGATGGCAGCACATCCTTCCCTCTAGCAAAGGATGGCAGCACATCCTTCCCTCTAGCAAAGGATGGCAGCACATCCTTCCCTCTAGCAAAGGATGGCAGCACATCCTTCCCTCTAGCAAAGGATGGCAGCACAGCCTACCCTCTAGCAAAGGATGGCAGCACATCCTTCCCTCTAGCAAAGGATGGCAGCACATCCTTCCCTCTAGCAAAGGATGGCAGCACATCCTTCCCTCTAGCAAAGGATGGCAGCACAACCTACCCTCTAGAAAAGGATGGCAGCACATCCTTCCCTCTAGCAAAGGATGGCAGCACATCCTTCCCTCTAGCAAAGGATGGCAGCACAGCCTACCCTCTAGCAAAGGATGGCAGCACATCCTTCCCTCTAGCAAAGGATGGCAGCACATCCTTCCCTCTAGCAAAGGATGGCAGCACAGCCTACCCTCTAGCAAAGGATAGCAGCACATCCTTCCCTCTAGCAAAGGATTGCAGCACATCCTTCCCTCTAGCAAAGGATGGCAGCACATCCTTCCCTCTAGCAAAGGATGGCAGCACAACCTACCCTCTAGCAAAGGATGGCAGCACATCCTTCCCTCTAGCAAAGGATGGCAGCACATCCTTCCCTCCAGCAAAGGATGGCAGCACAACCTACCCTCTAGCAAAGGATGGCAACACATCCTTCCCTCTAGCAAAGGATGGCAGCACAGCCTACCCTCTAGCAAAGGATGGCAGCACATCCTTCCCTCTAGCAAAGGATGGCAGCACATCCTTCCCTCTAGCAAAGGATGGCAGCACATCCTTCCCTCTAGCAAAGGATTATAGCACATCCTTCCCTCTAGCAAAGGATGGCAGCACAACCTACCCTCTAGCAAAGGATTATAGCACATCCTTCCCTCTAGCAAAGGATGGCAGCACAACCTACCCTCTAGCAAAGGATTATAGCACATCCTTCCCTCTAGCAAAGGATGGCAGCACATCCTTCCCTCTAGCAAAGGATGGCACACACCTACCCTCTAGCAAAGGATGGCAGCACATCCTTCCCTCTAGCAAAGGATGGCAGCACAACCTACCCTCTAGCAAAGGATGGCAGCACATCCTTCCCTCTAGCAAAGGATGGCAGCACAACCTACCCTCTAGCAAAGGATTTGAGCACATCCTTCCCTCTAGCAAAGGATGGCAGCACAACCTACCCTCTAGCAAAGGATTATAGCACATCCTTCCCTCTAGCAAAGGATGGCAGCACAACCTACCCTCTAGCAAAGGATGGCAGCACATCCTTCCCTCTAGCAAAGGATGGCAGCACAACCTACCCTCTAGCAAAGGATGGCAGCACATCCTTCCCTCTAGCAAAGGATGGCAGCACAACCTACCCTCTAGCAAAGGATGGCAGCACATCCTTCCCTCTAGCAAAGGATGGCAGCACAACCTACCCTCTAGCAAAGGATTATAGCACATCCTTCCCTCTAGCAAAGGATGGCAGCACAACCTACCCTCTAGCAAAGGATTATAGCACATCCTTCCCTCTAGCAAAGGATGGCAGCACAACCTACCCTCTAGCAAAGGATGGCAGCACATCCTTCCCTCTAGCAAAGGATGGCAGCACAACCTACCCTCTAGCAAAGGATGGCAGCACATCCTTCCCTCTAGCAAAGGATGGCAGCACAACCTACCCTCTAGCAAAGGATGGCAGCACATCCTTCCCTCTAGCAAAGGATGGCAGCACAACCTACCCTCTAGCAAAGGATTATAGCACATCCTTCCCTCTAGCAAAGGATGGCAGCACAACCTACCCTCTAGCAAAGGATGGCAGCACATCCTTCCCTCTAGGAAAGGATGGCAGCACAACCTACCCTCTAGCAAAGGATGGCAGCACATCCTTCCCTCTAGCAAAGGATGGCAGCACAACCTACCCTCTAGCAAAGGATTATAGCACATCCTTCCCTCTAGCAAAGGATGGCAGCACAACCTACCCTCTAGCAAAGGATGGCAGCACAACCTACCCTCTAGCAAAGGATGGCAGCACATCCTTCCCTCTAGCAAAGGATGGCAGCACATCCTTCCCTCTAGCAAAGGATGGCAGCACATCCTTCCCTCTAGCAAAGGATGGCAGCACATCCTTCCCTCTAGCAAAGGATGGCAGCACAACCTACCCTCTAGCAAAGGATGGCAGCACATCCTTCCCTCTAGCAAAGGATGGCAGCACAACCTACCCTCTAGCAAAGGATGGCAGCACATCCTTCCCTCTAGCAAAGGATGGCAGCACAACCTACCCTCTAGCAAAGGATGGCAGCACATCCTTCCCTCTAGCAAAGGATGGCAGCACAACCTTCCCTCTAGCAAAGGATGGCAGCACAACCTACCCTCTAGCAAAGGATGGCAGCACAACCTACCCTCTAGCAAAGGATGGCAGCACAACCTACCCTCTAGCAAGTCCATAAGTATATCAGCAGTGATACTAAACAATTACCTCTTTGTAACAACCTTCAAGTGATACACTGATACACTGTTCATCATGCTACAGAAGACACAAGTTGAACGAGAAACTTTTGCAATGTGTAGAGTTTTATCAGTTTTTGATAGAGCTCTACGTGAATATAAAGCTCTGATAAGGCTCTATGTAGAGCTTATGTTGTTTAAGTCCCAAAGACCACAATAGAAATAAGTCACTTTGACTTTCTTGGGGGGATTATCCAGGTGAGTAATTTACACATATTACCATGTGTAATAATTTGTGTAACTTTATTTATCTTCACCAGTACCTAAATAAACTTTAAGTTCAGCATGACGAACAACACGCAGTATATTTTGAACCTAAGTCCTGGTATCTCTAAGCTAGAAAATTTTATCCTCACCCTAAAATAAAGTTAATTTTGAACCATTCGGGGATAAGCCATATTTTGGAGAGGCGACTATGTATTACACAGCTCACCTCGACGGAAGAGGTACGTGTTGTGTACGTGTTGTGTAGAGTACGTGGTTTGAGCACATCACTGAGAGGGGTGTGGCACCTTTCCCAGCCTACAAACACCTTTCCAAGTTGACACACACACACACACACACACACACACACACACACACACACACACACACATACACACACACACACACACACACACACACACACACACACACACACACACACACACACACACACACACACACACACACACACACACACACACACACACACAGCTGTGATTTCCTGTCGTACTTTATAATAAATATGGCTGACTCAAAGAAAATGCAAATTGACAAATTATTATTATTATTATTATTATTATTATTATTATTATTATTATTATTATTATTGTTATTAATATTATTATTAAAAATCTCTCTGGGGGCTCGAGTTTCCGTCTGCTAAGCTAGAAGCTGGTGCAAACCACCTCTGAGGAAGAGATGAGTAATCTGGAAGACTCCTCTAATTAGACTTCCTAATTTCTTGCATTACTATATAACATACGCAGTTTTGTGACTAGGACCGACATCAGTATTTCAAGATCCTATCAGAAAAGAGCAGGGATTAACATCCTTTTCCTTCTCTTGGATAGGGATTACGAGGGATTTATTGAAGCTTTCAGAATGAGGATTAACCAGAGATTGAGGGAGAGAGAAAGAGAGAGAGAGAGAGAGAGAGAGAGAGAGAGAGAGAGAGAGAGAGAGAGAGAGAGAGAGAGAGAGAGAGAGAGAGAGAGAGAGAGAGGTGCAGTAGTAAGGATGAACGGGAGGGTGTTGGCACCTGGAGAAGAAGTTGATATCCTTGGGGTGAAACTTGACTCCAAACTAACCATGAAGAACCATGTTGTAAATCTTGCAAACAAGGCAGCCAGGAAGCTTACAGCACTTCGCCGTATCTCGCATCTACTTGACAGTAGGGGTTGCAAGATTCTGTACGAGGCACAAGTACGCTCACACCTTGAGTATGCTCCACTTTGTGTACGAATGGTATATAATACCGACAAGATGAGAGTAAGACACATGTGCAACATCTGGGTATCTTTATTGTAGACGTTTCGCCATCCAGTGGCTTTATCCTGGAATTTGTATTGATAAAGCCACTGGATGGCGAAACGTCTACAATAAAGATACCCAGATGTTGCACGTGTCTTACTCTCATGCTCCACTTTCTTGGTTCGCCTGCCCCCCCCCCTCGCATCTGCGACTGCTTGACAGAGTAGAGAACAGAGCAAGACGTCTCATCTCTCGCCTTGACCCATCCTGGATAGATCTGTTATTTCAGCAGAGCCTTCAACATAGGAGGGATGTGGGTGGCCTTACTGTTATGTACAAGGCCAATATTATCAAAGTACCACACTTTGATCCACTTCGAGGACAGCGAGAAACAAGCTTTTATGCCACAAGACGGGCAGAAAGCAGCAACTTCACTCTGGCTGTACCCTTCTCCAGAACATCACTCCATCTGAGATCATATATACCCAGGATGACTCGAGTATGGAACACATTCGTACAGCATAATGATGTCAACGAGATAACGTCAGTTGATCAAATAAGAACATAAGAACATAAGAAAGGAGGAACACTGCAGCAGGCCTGTTGGCCCATACTAGGCAGGTCCTTTACAAATCATCCCACTAACAAGCATATGACCAACCCAATTTTCAATGCCACCCAAGCAACAAGCTCCGATGTGCAAGTCCCACTCAAATCCAACCCCTCCCACTCATGTACTTATCCAACCTAAATTTGAAACTACCCAAAGTCCTAGCCTCAATAACCCAACTAGGTAGACTGTTCCACTCATCAACTACCCTATTTCCAAACCAATACTTTCCTATGTCCTTTCTAAATCTAAACTTATCTAATTTAAATCCATTACTGCGGGTTCTCTCTTGGAGAGATATCCTCAAGACCTTGTTAATATCCCCTTTATTAATACCTATCTTCCACTTATACACTTCGATCAGGTCTCCCCTCATTCTTCGTCTAACAAGTGAATGTAACTTAAGAGTCTTCAATCTTTCTTCATAAGGAAGATTTCTAATGCTATGTATTAATTTAGTCATCCTACGCTGTCTTGGTTTAAGGTTGCTGCTTACCATAACCCCCAAGTCCTTTTCGCAATCTGTATGGCTAAGTTCTACATTATTTAACTTGTAAGTGCCAGGGTTATGGACACTCCCGGGCTTCAGAACCTTGCATTTATCTACATTGAACTGCATCTGCCACTTTTCTGACCAAGAGTACAGTTTGTCTAAATCCTCCTGAAGTTCCCTAACATTTACGTTTGAATCAATTATCCTACCTATCTTCGTGTCATCGGCGAATTTGCTCATATCACTAGTAATTCCTTCATCAAGATCATTGATATATATTATAAACAACAACGGGCCCAAGACTGATCCCTGTGGAACGCCACTTGTTACTGATCCCCACTCGGATTTACCCCATTTATGGACACTCTCTGCTTCCTGTCTGTGAGCCATGATTCGATCCACGAGAGCACCCTTCCCCCAATGCCATGAGCTGCTACTTTCTTCAACAGTCTTTGGTGTGGAACTCTATCAAATGCCTTACTAAAATCTAAGTAAACAATATCAAATTCTTTATCGTGGTCAACAGCCTCAAAAGCTTTAGTGAAGAAAGGTAATAAATTAGTTAGACAAGCCCGGCCTCTTGTGAATCCATGCTGAGTATCATTAATCAAGCTATGCTTATCGAGATGGCTTCTTATAATCTCAGCTATAATTGACTCTAGTAATTTGCCTACAATTGAGGTCAGGCTTATTGGGCGGTAATTTGACGGTAACGACTTGTCCCCTGTTTTAAAAATAGGAATTACATTAGCCATCTTCCACATATCAGACACTGTACCTGTTTGAAGAGATAAATTAAAAATATTAGTTAACGGTTCACAGACTTCCATTTTGCATTCCTTTAGAACCCTTGAAAAAACCTCATCAGGACCCGGTGACTTATTTTGCTTCAGTCGGTCTATCTGCTTCACAACCATTTCACTAGTGACTGTGATGTTACATAATTTATCTTCTTCTGGCCCACTATAAAAATTAATTACCGGAATATTATTAGTGTCTTCCTGTGTAAAAACCGAGAGAAAATAATTATTTAAAATCGAGCACATTTCATTCTCTTTGTCAGTAAGATGCCCATAGTTATTTTTAAGGGGACCTATCTTATCTCTGACTTTTGTTCTATATACCTGGAAAAAACTTTTTGGGTTAGTTTTAGAATCCATAGCAACTTTAATTTCATAGTCCCTTTTAGCTTTTCTTATCCCCTTTTTAGTGTCCCTCTTAATGTCAATATACTGATTCATAAGATGACCCTCGCCTCTTTTGATACGCCTATAAATTCCTTTCTTATGCCCTAGTAGATATTTCAACCTATTATTCATCCATTTTGGGTCATTTCTATTTGATCTAATTTCTTTATAAGGGATAAACGTTCTTTGAGCAGCATGTATTGTGTTCAGAAAACTGTCATATTGATAGCACTCTTCGTTACCCCAGTCAACAGATGATAAGTGTTCTCTAAGCCCATCGTAATCTGCTAAGCGAAAATCTGGGACTGCTACTGAGTTATCCCTACTATCATACTTCCATTCAATTCTAAATGTAATTGATTTGTGGTCGCTAACACCCAGTTCCTCTGAAGCTTCTAAATTATTAACAAGGGATTCATTGTTTGCCAGAACTAAGTCAAGCAGGTTATTACCCCTTGTAGGTTCTGTCACAAACTGCTTCAAAAAACAATCCTGAACTACTTCTAAGAAGTAGTATGATTCTAAATTCCCAGTCAAGAAATTCTAATCAATATGACTAAAGTTAAAGTCTCCTTGAATTACTACATTATCGTGCCTTGTGGCCCTAACAATTTCCTCCCATAGTAGTCTCCCCTGGTCCCTATCTAAATTTGGGGGACGGTATATCACACCTAAAATTAACTTTTCATGCCCCTCTGAAAATTCTATCCAAACAGACTCTGTATGTGTTACTTCAGACTTAATACCCGTTTTTATGCAACAGTTCAAGCGATCGCGGACATACAGTGCCACCCCACCCCCCTTCCCGATACTTCTATCTACTTGGAACAATTTAAAACCCTGAATGTGACATTCTGCAGGCATGTCCCGACTTTTTGAATTAAACCACGTCTCAGTAATGGCAAATACATCTATGTTACCTGCACTAGCAACTAGTCTCAACTCGTCTATCTTATTTCTAGCACTGCGACTATTTGTGTAATAAATACCTAAAGACCCTCCTCTCTCTTTACCCTTCCTGCTCCTTTCTGTTATTCCACTAATCATATTACTGTCCTTGTCAATTAGTGCCACTGGCTTTCCAATATCCACCTTATTTTGCCTATTACTAGTTCTCCTAGTACTCATATTACTACCCTGAGACTTCACAGTTTTCCCGCAAAAACCCATACCACTAACTATTCCTAGTTTAAAGACCTAACAGCTCCCTCCACTGCGTTGGCCAGTGTTTCCACCCCACACCTAGATAAGTGAACCCCATCCCTGGCATACATGTCATTTCTGCCATAGAAGAGGTCTCAATTGTCAATGAATGTTACCGCATTTTCCTTACAGTATTTGTCCAGCCAGGAATTGACACCAATTGCTCTGGACAACCATTCATTTCCAACTCCTCTCCTTGGCAAAATGCTACATATGACAGGTTTCCCACCCTTCCTCCTAATTATCTCTATTGCTGACCTATACCTGCTAATCAGGTCCTCACTCTTACGTCTGCCAACATCGTTGCCTCCAGCACTGTGACAGATAATAGGATTGCTCCCATTACCTCTCATGATGTCATCCAGACGGCTAACAATATCCTTCATCCAAGCCCCAGGAAAACACACTCTCTGCCTCCTACTCCTATCCTTCAAGTAGAATGCCCTATCCATGTACCTAATCTGGCTATCCCCAACAACAACAATGTTTTTACCTTCCTTGGCGTCGTCCGTCGTGTTGCTCCGAGTAACCGACTCACATTCGCCAGGTAGCATTACACCACTTGTAGAATTCGTCAAGACGTTCTCGATGGTCTTCGTTGGGGTTTCCAGGGATGTCTTACTCACGTCTGCCAATGCTTCTTTGGTGCTCGTTGTGGCATTCCCAGTAGAACACTCACATTCGTCAGGTAGCACCGAGAATGGGTTGGAAGTTTCCACGGTAGTCTTCTGGTTTCTCGTAGTTTCTGCCTCTCCAACCGTTTTCTTGATATTCAGCTTGGTTCCATGTTGCCCGGCCACTGACCAAGCTCCCCTCTTAACCTGGGGACTCACAACAGGAGGATTACTACGAATCCTCTTGTTCTCCTCAGTTAATCGCCGTATCTCCATCTTAGCAACTCTGAGCTCTTCTCTCAGCTGCTGGTAAAGTTGCTCAAGAGAGGGCATCCAAAACGAGTTTTCAAATATCTGCACATTATCTCTTCTCTTGATTCTAAACTAGCCACTTCGGTGGCAAAATCTAAAAATCTAAATCAATGCTGAGGATTCTTTTCCCTCTAATTCAAAATCGTCATCCTTTTTGATAATTCTAAGCACGTAACATAATACCCAAAATAATATTTCAGCTCGATATATTATTACTATAATAATAATAATAATAATAATAATAATAATAATAATAATAATAATAATAATAATAATAATGATAATAATAATAATAATAATAATAATAATATTAATAATAATAATAATAATAATAATAATAATAATAATAATAATAATAATAATAATAATAATAATCATTATATTAATATAATCATAAAATTTCTTGGTATATTATACTTGTTCATTGTAATAAATCAGACGTCAACAACAGGTTTTAAACGTGATGGAATTCTTTGGCAGCCATATTGGACGTGTATAATTAGTCTCAGCTCTAAATAAGGCAGAGTTCTCTTTCTCTAATGATTGTTTTAATGAGTTTAATAAATAGTAAGGTTAATGTTGGAAATATAAACACAAATGCAGTATAATGTGATCCTTTATTGACAACGTTTCGCCCACACAGTGGGCTTTTTCAAGTCACACACGGATCTACCTGGGGTGGAAGGTACGAGAGTATTTATAGTCTATAGTCTTGTAATAACTGCAACAAATTATATGTGGGCGAAACATCAAGAGACCTCCAAACACGTATTTCAGAACACCAATATGCAAGCAGGACTGACGATACAAGGAATGCCTGTGTACAACATCGCAATTCACACAACCATTTAATTAACTACAGAAACTCAAGACTTATAGCCACAGAAGACAACACTCAATACAGAAGAATCCTGGAATCATCGCTTATCTCTATAACCAACAATTTCAACCAGAACAATGGCTTCTATAACATAGCTGAACCACTCGCCAAGAAACTTCTTCATCGCTATCCCACATAAGAACACTGCAGAAGGTCTACAACTTGTCCAATACCCCTGCCAAGCTACCCAAGAGTCTAT
The DNA here is from genome assembly GCF_038502225.1 of Cherax quadricarinatus. Taxonomy (NCBI): domain Eukaryota; kingdom Metazoa; phylum Arthropoda; class Malacostraca; order Decapoda; family Parastacidae; genus Cherax; species Cherax quadricarinatus. The sequence goes on from NW_027198020.1 coordinate 49,936, forward strand.
AACCCCACCCGGTAGATCATCAGATGCAGCATTCTTCACCTGACTTCAACATTCTGACTATAAATACTCTCGTACCTTCCAACCCCAGGTAGATCCGTGTGTGACTTGAAAAAGCCCACTGTGTGGGCGAAACGTTGTCAATAAAGGATCACATTATACTGCATTTGTGTTTATATTTCCATTGTGTCGGTATTTTATACCACTTATTTCCAAGGTTAATGTTATTGGTTAATTACTATGATACATGAGAGTTTAATAAGTATTGCTACGACTAATAATAATTTGGATAGAGTGATGATGATGATATAATAATAATAATAATAATAATAATAATAATAATAATAATATAACGGTAATAATAATAACAACAACAACAACAACAACAACAACAACAACAACAATAATAATAATAATAATAATAATAATAATAATAATAATAATAATAATAATAATAATAATAATAATAATAATAATAATAATAATAATAATAATAATTCCATCTTCTCTCTGCACTCTATTATTTTTTCTTTCTTTATTCCGTCTTTCGCAAATAGGAAGCGAAGATCGTAACACAAATAATCGCAGTGTTTCCTTCTCCTCTCCCATTAAACCATTTTCCATTTCCTCTTTTCACTCCCTTTATTATCCACCCATTTCTCCCACTCCCATTCCCTACAACTCTTCCCTCCTATTTACTCTCTCTCTCTCTCTCTCTCTCTCTCTCTCTCTCTCTCTCTCTCTCTCTCTCTCTCTCTCTCTCTCAAATATGGAACAGAAAGATGTTCT
>NW_027198021.1:0-12500 GCF_038502225.1 Cherax quadricarinatus
CATCAATTTCCATCTCTTATGGCTTAGTAATTTATACAGGAGACAAGGGTATTAGTCCCTCGCTCCTGGCACCTTTGTTGCCTTTTACGACACGTTTACAGAGGAGGAATTCTGCTCCACTTATACAAGGAGGAGAAAAATAACACTGTAAGGACAACAACTATTTAGAGATTATGAATGAAACCTACATGAGAATGTATACATATAGTATACGTACATACACTATCGTACGTGTAGTGTAGACTAGGTGTAAATACAGCAGTAGTACCAAGATGTACCTTTCATCCTACGTGTTAATGAGACAAAGAAATGGCCCCAGCAATAATTCGATTGCAAAGTAATTACAGGTTACCGTTTCACACTTGCGTGAATAATAATAATAATAATAATAATAATAATAATAATAATAATAATAATAATAATAATAATTATAATAGTTTCCATAGCTAGGCTTCCGAAGAAGAGGTCTCTCGTATCCCATAACTTCAGCTGCCTCTCTCACGAAGTCGTAATGACACGATTGTAAACAAACCATACCACGGGCGGGATTTGAACCCGCGGTCAGAGAGTCTCAAAACTCCAGACCGTCGCGTTAGCCACTGGACCAGCTAGCTTCAATAAGATTCGTCCAACTAGGTGTATTTCTACACCATAGGAAGGTTAGCATAGGCACCACTGTGACCACAAATGCATGTTTTTACAGACGGCCATGCTAGCGGCAGATTCGTCTGTAAAAACTTGCATTTGTGGACACAGTGGTGCCTATGCTAACCTTCCTATGGTGTAGAAATACACCTAGTTGGACGAATCTTATGGAAGCTAGCTGGTCCAGTGGCTAACGCGACGGTCTGGAGTTTTGAGACTCTCTGACCGCGGGTTCAAATCCCGCCCGTGGTATGGTTTTTTTTCAGCTGCCTGTGCTTGAGTGATCCATGAGCGGTACTTCCATATTCCCTCACTCGAGCTCCCTGGACCTCAGTGCAATAACAGGCACAGTGACTGTACCTGAATACTCTCAAGAGGAAGAACAGCTTTACCTCAACTTCATCAATAAGAAAATTAGAATTTATTGTTTAACTCTCACAATAGGTCCAAGAGTTGGAGGTAAACAGCTTGCAGAGGCCCAGGAGCATTAGCTCGACTCATCCAAGAAGTCTACTTAGCTATTTTTACAGAAATCAGTGTGCATCAGGAAAATGTAAGTTTACATTACTTAAAATAATAATTCTTATCTATATACAGGTTTTAAGGTTTCTCATTCTCATAAAAAATAGGCTATTTCAATATTTTAAAATCTTGCTAGCGCAGCTACGGATAGTAAAGAGCTTAATGGCAAAAAAAAAAAAATATATATGATTTTCGAATGGTTACTCGCACAGTTTGAACTTCTCTCCAAGTAAAACTCCCCTCACGGAAGGTTCCTTGAAGTTGGTGAGGGGCTCTTGATTTAGGGAATTGGATCTGTGCTCCAGTTCCCCGAATTGAGCCTGAATGCCTTCCACATCCCCCCGGCGCTGTATAATCCTACGGGTTTGGCGCTTCCCCTTGATTATAATAATAATAATAATCCAAGTAAAACACAGTAACATTGGAAGTTTGAAGCCGGTCAGAAGCAACATTCTTAACTTTTCGTGCAGAGATCCCTATTCCAATTTATTTAATAAAGTTGACAAACTGGCACCTACTCAGTTTAAATCCAATTAAATAGTGAGATACATCAGAGTGGAAAGTTTAAATTTAGTCAGGAAAATCAGGCTCTAATTATCAGAAAAAAAAAACGGTAAAGAAAACCCAGTTCAACCTAATAACAATGTAAATCTTTCCTTGAGCAAATTATTTCAATGCAAAAAGTTTGAAGCCCATCAGAGATATTCATTTATCGCTCGGAAGACCATAATCTCTTCATGCAATAGTAAACTGGAAATTTGGCGCCTACATAGCATAAAACTAGTATGTAGTATAATCTGAACCTTCTTATAGCTATGAGACTTAGGTAAAGAAAATCTGAAGTCATTTAGAGGTGATGTCTAGGTATGGCATGGAAACCTTGGGGAAAGAAAATAAAAATCAATAGCTACTGTAGGTACCGACAGCTGCTGTTGGTAACGATAGCTGTTATTGGTAATTGTAGCTACTGTAGATAACGCTAACTGTTGTTGGTTCTTACACTATAGGTATCGATAGCTGTTTTTGGTACTTATAGCTACTGTAGGTATCCCCTTTTTATAAAATGGTTTTAACTATAACCATAATTTTTAAAGGAATGGACCGGTAAGCCAGCGGAAGGCCTCGTCAGATGACCAAAAGCTCCAAAGGCGGGTCATCATCTGACTAAGACCCCCGTCAAGAAACACTTGTCCTGTTTCCTGGGGAACCTTACCTTACCTTACATAACCTAACCTAACCTAACCTAACCTAACCCAAGCTAAGCTATACCCTTTAGGTCGAAGCTAACGAGCCTCGTGACGCCTGGAATTTGAACACAGCACCATTAAAATGCGAAGCTACTGTAGGTTAAGAGTGCCGAAAGGTTTACGCACGCTATTCAACACTCTGAACAGACCCAGAAGATGTAGTTCAATACTCTGAAGAAGCTTAGTGTTGTAGCTGGTTAGGTTGGTTTCTGGGATTTTCAAGACATTCATTGTGGAAGGTGTGAAAAGTTACTAGTTTTAGACACTTGCGGGTATGGTAAAGAAGACACTATTATGAATTATCTTATGGAAGATAAAGTTTCTCTCTCTTATATTTTCACTTCCTTCACCTCCTTTAGACTATAATAAAACATTAAGACCCCACACACACAGTATAAACGTTATGTGATTAAAATAAAAACTATCAGCTGGGGATATTCGATCCTTTGACAAAAATATTTATGATGGTCGCTGGTGCACACTGGACAGTACGACTCTGTCTAATGTTCTGTGATGTATAAATGTCAGTTAAAATGTAAAATTAATACTGTGATGTAATGTATTGAGATGTTTAAATGTTAGCATGTCTTATACCATGAATGGTATTGTCAAGCAGTGACTTTATCAGTACAATATATTATGTAAAGTGAAGACCAGCAAATTAAAGGTACCCAGGTTTTTCACATGTGTCTAATTCTTCATTGTGTCGGTATTGTTTACCATTCATATATAACTACTATAATGTTTAACAACAATTATTACAATAATAGTCAGCAACACAAAACATTACTATCGAATAAGTAATTACATGTAGTTAATTATCATAGAAACTGTACGAAATAATAAGATAAAGACGATTAAGTTTAGCCAGTAAACAAAAGTGTAACGATTCTCAGATAACTATTATTGTAAATGTAACACCTGAGTGATTGTTAGTAAGGTGTTACCAGTTATGTAACACCTGAGTGACTGTCAGTAAGGTGTTACCAGTTATGTAACACCTCAGTGACTGTCAGTAAGGTGTTACCAGTTATGTAACACCTCAGTGACTGTCAGTAAGGTGTTACCAGTTGTGTAACACCTCAGTGACTGTCAGTAAGGTGTCACCAGTTACGTAACACCTCAATGACTCTCAGTAAGGTGTTACCAGTTATGTAACACCTCAGTGACTGTCGGTAAGGTGTTACCAGTTATTTATCACCTCAGTGACTGCCGGTAAGGTGTTACCAGTTATGTAACACCTCAGTGACTGTCAGTAAGGTGTTACCAGTTATGTAACACCTCAGTGACTGTCAGTAAGGTGTTACCAGTTATGTAACACCTCAGTGACTGTCAGTAAGGTGTTACCAGTTATGTAACACCTCAGTAAGGTGTTACCAGTTATGTAACACCTCACTGTCAGTAAGGTGTTATCAGATATGTAACACCACAGTAACTGTCAGTAAGGTGTTACCAGTTATGTAACACCTCAGTGACTGTCAGTAAGGTGTTACCAGTTATGTAACACCTCAGTGACTGTCAGTAAGGTGTTACCAGTTATGTAACACCTCAGTGACTGTCAGTAAGGTGTTACCAGTTATGTAACACCTCAGTGACTGTCAGTAAGGTGTTACCAGTTATGTAACACCACAGTAACTGTCAGTAAGGTGTTACCAGTTATGTAACACCTCAGTGACTGTCAGTAAGGTGTTACCAGTTATGTAACACCACAGTAACTGTCAGTAAGGTGTTACCAGTTATGTAACACCTCAGTGACTGTCAGTAAGGTGTTACCAGTTATGTAACACACAGTAACTGTCAGTAAGGTGTTACCTGTAAACATGATGAATGTGAGTGTAAGATTTGGAGAGAATTTTTATATAGAAATTGTTGGGAAACAATGTGATTCCTGGTGGATATTACCAGACTGACTGATAACATTAGTAGTAGTAGTAATGTTAATAGTAGTAGTAGTAATGATTTTAGTAGTAGTAGTGACAATAGCAGCAGTAGTAATGATTACAGTAGTAGTAGTAATGATAACAGTAGTAGTAGTAATGATAACAGTAGTAGTAGTAATTGTTGCGAATAAGAATTTTTTTTAAGGCACTTCAGAATGTGGCCTGTTACCATTTATTTCTTATGCAACAAGATTTTTGGATCCGAGTTCTTTAAAGGTCTTTTAGAGTCTAGGGGAAATAATTTCAACTGGGAAACTCCATAGAATAATATTCAAATTTATTAAAGTATTTAAATACAATACTTTATCTTCACTTTGTAGTTAATTTAACTTAATACTTTGTGCAATAAATTTACCATATACATTTAGTTCACAATCATGGAAATGTCATATTAATAAGGAAGTTTAATTATTCTTCCTGTATCTAAGTCCTCATTAATATTTACGTCTCTTTCTTAACAAGACTGTAGACTCAAAATACGAAAGGTACAAGATTTAACAAGACCTTTGAATCTGGCCGTAAAGTATCTATGGATTACTGAACTGACCAAGAATATAAATATCAAAAGAGTCTTTCAAAGTAATGAGGAACAAAGTGAGTCAGCTCCAGAGTCCAATTCTCAAAACCATTCAACTGTACACCGTAAGAGCCAATATACGATCAGTTGTCAGGGCTAGAGCTGGGAGCAGACTGACTACTTGCCAGTCTGTTGACGTGTCGTCAGGTTGGATCACCTGACCCACGTCAGCCAGCCGGACATAAACAATTGAACAATTCACCGGATGGTTCCGAGACTTAAACTCTATATACACAAGAAATCCTTCCTAACCATAATAGTAAAATAATAGTGATAATTACAAAATAGTGATAATAACAATAATAGTGATAATAACGATAATAGCGATAATACCATGGTATTTTTCATATATTAACAGATAATAATATAACGCCGAAAGTCTCTATTTTAGCTATAAACGGGGACTTTCGCGCTATAATATTAAGTGATGAACATATGCTCTTACAATATTTAAATAACACAGGATGAGCAATTTCAAAGATATAACAGTAATGATAATAGTAGCAGTCGTAATGATAGTAGTAGTAGTAGTAATGATAAAGTAGCAGTATTAATGATAGTAGTAGTAGTAATAATGATAATAGTAGTAATGATAGTAGTAGTAATAGTAATAGTAGTAGTAGTAATGATAGTAGTAGTAGTAGTAGTACAAATAATACACAGATACAATAAACTAATTATAATTTTTTAAAGGGATGAGCTGGTAAGCCAGAGGAAGTTCTCGGACAGATGACCGAAAGTTGACATAAGTCTTGTCAATGAATGGTTCAGAGAACCGAAACGTTGATAAATTAGATACCCAATAATTAAAGATACCCAAGAGTTCCACAGGTGTCTAATTTATCATGTCATGCCACTCACAGTTCAGGTTTATTACCTATTGTAGTTTTAAAGGTTACTTGCCTAAAGGTCAGGAATCACTTTAGTCACAGTAGCTAGACACATCTCAAAATATAATTTACCATCTGCGTTTTACGTCTGTATTGTGATGCGAAGTTCCTTCCATCATCTCCCACATCCTGTCAATGTGTCAGGTTTATATATGTGTGTGTATGTGTGTCAGGTATATATATATATATATATATATATATATATATATATATATATATATATATATATATATATATATATATATATATATATATATATATATATATATATATATATATATATATATATATATATATATATATATATATATATATATATATATATATATATATATATATATATATATATATATATATATATATATATATATATATATATATATATATATATATATATGTGTGTGTGTGTGTGTGTGTGTGTGTGTGTGTGTGTGTGTGTGTGTGTACTCACCTAATTGTACTGACCTAATTGTGGTTGCAGGGGTCGATACTCAGCTCCTGGCCCCGCCTCTTCACTGATCGCTACTGGATCCTCTCTCTCTCTGCTTCCTGAGCTTTGTCATACCTCTTCTTAAAACTATGTATGGTTCCTGCCTCCACTACTTCACTTGCTAGGCTATTCCACTTGCTGACAACTCTATGACTGAAGAAATACTTCCTAACGTCCCTGTGACTCGTCTGAGTCTTCAGCTTCCAGTTGTGACCCCTTGTCCCTGTGTCCCCTCTCTGGAACATCCTATCTCTGCCCACCTTGTCTATTCCCCGCAGTATCTTGTATGTCGTTATCATGTCTCCCCTGACCCTTCTGTCCTCCAGTGTCGTCAGTCCGATTTCCCTTAACCTTTCCTCGTACGACATTCCCTTGAGCTCTGGGACTAGCCTTGTTGCAAACCTTTGTACTTTCTCTAACTTCTTGACGTGCTTGACCAGGTGTGGGTTCCAGACTGGTGCTGCATACTCCAGTATGGGCCTAACATACACAGTGTACAGTGTCTTGAACGATTCCTTATTAAGGTATCGGAACGCTATTCTCAGGTTTGCCAGGCGCCCGTATGCTGCAGCGGTTATTTGGTTGATGTGTGCCTCCGGTGATGTGCTCGGTGTTATGGTCACCCCAAGGTCTTTCTCCCTGAGTGAGGTCTGTAGTCTTTGTCCACCTAGCCTATACTCTGTCTGCGGTCTTCTTTGCCCCTCCCCAATCTTCATGACTTTGCATTTGGCTGGATTGAATTCGAGAAGCCAGTTACTGGACCACATGTGTGTGTGTGTGTGTGTGTGTGTGTGTGTGTGTGTGTGTGTGTGTGTGTGTGTGTGTGTGTGTGTGTGTGTGTGTGTGTGTGTGTGTGTCTGTGTGTCTGTGTGTCTGTGTGTGTGTCTGTGTGTATGTTAGGTGTATGTGTGTGTGTGTGTGTGTATGTTAGGTGTATGTGTGTGTGTATGTGTGTGTGTTAGGTTTGTGTGTGTGTATGTAAGGTGTATGTATGTGTGTGTGTGTGTTAGGTGTATGTGTGTGTGTATGTTATGTGTGTGTGTGTGTGTGTCTGTGTCTGTGTGTGTGTGTGTGTGTCTGTGTGTGTGTGTGTACTCACCTATTTGTACTCACCTATTTGTGGTTGCAGGGGTCGAATCACAGCTCTTGGCCCCGCCTCTTCGCTGATTGCTACTAGGTCCTCTCTCTCCCTGCCCCATGAGCTCTATCATACCTCGCCTTAAAACTATGTATGGTTCCTGCCTCCACTACATCACTTTCTAGGCTATTCCATGGCCTGACTACTCTATGACTGAAGAAATACTTCCTAACATCCCTTTGATTCATCTGAGTCTTCAACTTCCAATTGTGACCTCTTGTGTCTGTGTCCCATCTCTGGAACATCCCGTCTTTGTCCACCTTGTCTATTCCGCGCAGTATTTTATATGTCGTTATCATGTCTCCCCTGACCCTCCTGTCCTCAAGTGTCGTCAGGCCGATTTCCCTCAACCTTTCTTCGTAGGACAATCCCCGTAGCTCTGGGACTAGTCTTGTTGCAAACCTTTGCACTTTCTCTAATTTCTTGACGTGCTTGACTAGGTGTGGATTCCAAACTGGTGCTGCATACTCTAGTATGGGCCTGACGTAGATGGTATACAGAGTCTTAAACGAATCCTTACTGAGGTATCGGAACGCTATCCGTAGGTTTGCCAGGCGCCCGTATGCTGCAGCAGTTATCTGACTGATGTGCGCCTCAGGAGATATGCTCGGTGTTATACTGACCGAGCATATGTGTGTGTGTGTGTGTGTGTGTACTCACCTAATTGTGGGCCTTGCCTTCTATTTCTTGGACCCTTTTATATCTACTTGTGAAGCTGTGTCATGAGTTTGCCTCAACCAGCCTGAGACTAAAAAAAAAAAACTTGCTTCTTGACGTCCAGATTGCTCTGTTATGCCTTTATGAAAAATAATACTATTTTTATTATTATTATTATTATTATTATTATTATTAGTAGTAGTAGTAGTAGTAGTAGTCGTAGTAGTAGTAGTTCCCTCAGGTAGTCTCTCCTTCCCACTCTATCTCTTGCCATCTATCTGGTTACCTTCTTCTGGATCATGTTTCCAGGTCTCCATCTGTGGGCTCCCTGATATCACATTCTCCTCTTCAAGTTTATTCTGTACACACACACACACACACACACACACACACACACACACACACACACCTACACACACACAACAGGCCTAGTGTCTAATCGACATGTGCCTAGGACAAAATGGTAATTAACACACACACAAACTACAAGTATGGTCCGACAAATGGCTCCTGGAGTTTAACCCCAGTAAGTGTAAGGTCATGAAGATTGGGGAAGGACACAGAAGACCGCAGACGGAGTACAGGTTAGGAAACCAACAGCTGCAAACGTTAGTTAAAGAAAAGGATCTTGGGGTAAGCATTATAACGAACATGTCCCCTGAGGCACACATCAATCAAATAACTGCTGAAGCATATGGGAGACTGGGAAACCTGAGATTGGCGTTTACACATCTGAGTAAGGAGTCATTCACGACATTGTACACAGTGTACGTAAGGCCTATACTGAATATGTATGGAACCCTCACTTAGTCAAACACGTCACGAAATTGGAGAAAGTGCAAAAATTTGCAACACGATTAGTCCCGGAACTGAGGGGTATGTCTTATGAGGAGAGGTTAAGGGAACTCAACCTGATGACACTAGAGAATAGGAGGGATAGAGGGGACATGATAACAACGTATAAAATACTAAGAGGCATTGACAAGGTGGACAAGGATCGAATGTTTCAGAGATGGGATACAGAAACAAGGGGACACAATTGGAAACTGAAAACCCAGATGAGTCACAGGGATGTTAGGAAGTATTTCTTCAGTCTTAGAGTTGTCAGGAACTAGAATAATCTGGAGAGTGAAGTAGTGGAAGCAAGTTCCATAAATAGCTTTAAGAAGAGGTATGACAAATATCATGGAGCAGGGAGAGAGTGAATTAGTATCGACCAGTGAAGAGGCGGGGCCAGGAGCTATGACTCGACCCCTGCAACCATATATAGGTGAGTACATATAGGTGAGTATACACACACACACACACACACACACACACACACACACACACACACACACACACTCACACACACAGAAACAAGAGGCCACAATTGGAAGTTGAAGACACAAATGAGTCAGAGAGATATTAGGAAGTATTTCTTCAGTCATAGAGTTGTAAGGCAGTGGAATAGCCTAGAAAATGACGTAGTGGAGGCAGGAACCATACACAGTTTCAAGACGAGGTTTGATAAAGCTCATGGAGCGGGGAGAGAGAGGGCCCAGTAGCAACCGGTGAAGAGGCGGGGCCAGGAGCTAAGACTCGACTCCTGCAACCACAAATAGGTGAGTACACACATCCTAAACCCTCCCCACCCCTCCCCACTCCGCTCCCACATACCCACAGTTCCTCCACTACTTCCCCCCCCCCACACTCTGACATACACACTACTAACCTAACATACAGAACTACATAGGTTTCCCACTCTGAGGCAATCAGGATAAAACAAAAATGGGTTGCCAGAGAGCAACAAGAAAAACCAAGGGACAGGAGGAGGAAACTACAAAGGAAGATTGGGCAGCAGAGCTCATAAAAAGGGATCATGAATGGGAAAAGAAACTAGAAGAACTTAGCATGAGAATGGAAGAGAGGATAGATATGGAAAGCAGGAAGTGGGAGGTGCATGTCAAAGCAGCAGAAGCTAGGATACAGAGTTTAGAAGAGGAATTGAAAAATCTGAAACAGCCTAAAGAACTAAAGAACATTTTGGGCTTGACAACAGAGACTGCTACCTCAGCCACAAACAAGGGGACTGTAGGGAAAGAAGGGGCACAACTGCATGGAGAAGCTTTATCAGAGGAGACTGTAGCAAATGAAAGAGCTAAGCTTTATGTGGAGGCCCTAACAGACAACAACAGAGCCCAAGGAAAGCCGAGAAGGGAAAATGACAGGCCACTGAGCCCAAGTACATTAGCCAGTGAAACTGATGAAAGGAAAGCTGCAGTGGAGGAAACCAAATTAAATGAGGGGATACACAGGGATATGCAGTGGGAGAATGAAAGGGTGAGGTCAGTCTTTGTGTATGGGCTCCAGGAAGTCGAAGGGGAAACATATGAAGCAAGAAAACAAGGGGAAAAAAAGCAATTGAAAGCATCATGAAAGCAATAGGAGAAGACGATATGACCCAGCTGGAAAATTTTCGGAGAATAGGGGGGTTTGTAAAAAAAAAAACCCGGCCAGTGAGAGTGACCTTCAAGGCAGAAGCGACTCGGACCAGGATCCTGCAGGAGAAAGCACGATTAAGGGACATGACGGCATACAGGAAGGTGTATCTCGACCACGACAGAACACAAGAAGAAAGGCAGAAACTGAGAAAGATGATACAATGGTGAAAGGAGGAAAGAGAGGGGATGGAGAAGACAGACAGGAGATCCCAGACCCAGGAAGAAGATCAAATACAGCCTCCCTCACAACTTCCTATAGAAGCTTCCCAACCAGGTCAACCCCAGTGCAACCAAACACTCTAAATCAAAACACCCATGCCACATCCAATGCCCCCACCCACTACATTACAAACTCCACCCCCACAGCAACAACCCATAGTTCCTTACCAGGTCTCCCACTTCCCCAACCCCAATATACCTCCCAGACCACAGTCTTAGAAAAGAAGTTGAAGGTGTGGTATACAAATGCAGATGGAATAACAAACAAGTATGAGGAGTGGCACGAAAGAATCAAAGAGACATCCCCAGACATAATAGCACTCACAGAAACAAAACTCACCAGAATAATAACAGATTCAATCTTTCCATCCGGATATCAAATCCTCAGGAAAGACAGAGGGAGGAGAGGGGGAGGAGGAGTTGCACTGCTCATTAAAAACCAGTGGGGTTTTGAGAAAATGGAAGGAATGGATGGCACGGGCGAAAGGGACTACTTAGTAGGAACAATCCAGTCTGAGGGACATAAGGTGATAATTGCAGTAATGTACAACCCACCACAGAACTGCAGGAGGCCAAGAGAAGAATACGATGAGAGCAACAGAGCAATGATCGACACACTAGCCGAGGTGGCCAGGAGAGCACACATGGGGGGAGCAAAGTTACTAGTTATGGGTGATTTCAATCACAAGGAGATTGACTGGGAAAACCTGGAGCCCCATGGGGGTCCCGAAACATGGAGAGCCAAGATGATGGATGTGGTACTGGAAAACCTCATGCATCAACATGTTAGAGACACTACCAGAGAGAGAGGAGAGGATGAACCAGCAAGGTTGGACCTTGTATTCACCATGAGTAGTTCGGACATCGAGGGTATCATGTATGAAAGGCCCCTGGGAGCTAGTGATCATGTGGTTCTGTGCTTCGACTACATAGTTGAGCTCCAAGTGGAGAGAGTAGCAGGAATAGGCTGGGAAAAACCAAACTACAAAAGGGGGAACTACTCAGGCATGAGGAACTTCCTTCAAGACATTCAGTGGGAGAGGGAACTGACAGGAAAACCAGTACAAGAAATGATGGACTATGTAGCAACAAAATGCAAGGAGGCAGAGGAGAGGTTTGTTCCCAAGGGAAACAGAAATAATGGGAAGAACAGAACGAGTCCTTGGTTCACCCAAAGGTGTAGGGAGGCAAAAACTAGGTGTACTAGAGAATGGAAAAGGTACAGAAGACAGAGAACTCAGGAAAATAAAGAAATCAGCCGAAGAGCCAGAAACGAATATGCACAGATAAGAAGGGAGGCTCAGAGACAATATGAAAATGACATAGCATCAAAAGTAAAGACTGACCCGAAGCTGTTGTACAGCCACATCAGGAGGAAAACAACAGTCAAGGACCAGGTAATCAGACTGAGGAAGGGTGATGGGGAATTCACAAGAAACGACCGAGAGGTTTGTCAGGAGCTCAACACAAGATTTAAAGAGGTATTTACAGTGGAAACCAGTAGGACTCCAAGAAATCAGAACAGGGGGGCACACCAGCAAGTGCTGGATGAGGTACATATAACCAAGGAGGAGGTGAAGAAGCTGCTATGCGAACTTGACACCTCAAAGGCGGTGGGACCAGACAACATCTCTCCATGGGTCCTTAAAGAGGGAGCAGAAATATTGTGTGAGCCATTAACAAAGATCTTCA
>NW_027198021.1:17500-50720 GCF_038502225.1 Cherax quadricarinatus
TGGATGTTTCTAGCGTAACACTGTGGATGTTGTGGATGTTTCTAGCAGAACACTGTGAATGTTGTGGATGTTCCTAGCGTAACACTGTGGATGTTGTGGATGTTCCTAGCGTAACACTGTGGATGTTGTGGATGTTCCTAGCGTAACACTGTGGGTGTTGTGGATGTTTCTAGTGTAACACTGTGAATGTTGTGGATGTTTCTAGCAGAACACTGTGAATGTTGTGGATGTTTCTAGAGTAACACTGTGGATGTTGTGGATGTAGCATAACACTGTGGATGTTGTGGATGTTTCTAGCGTAACACTGTGGATGTTGTGGATGTTCTCAGTGGAACACTGTGGATGTTGTGGATGTTTGTAGTGGAACACTGTGGATGTTGTGGATGTTTGTAGTGGAACACTGTGGATGTTGTGGATGTTTGTAGTGGAACACTGTGGATGTTGTGGATGTTTGTAGTGGAACACTGTGGATGTTGTGGATGTTTGTAGTGGAACACTGTGGATGTTGTGGATGTTTGTAGTGGAACACTGTGGATGTTGTGGATGTTTGTAGTGGAACACTGTGGAACTTGCACATGGCAATAATTCACAAAATTTTGTCCTGGTTACCGTACACGAGCGTTGAAATTGAAATCCGTTGAAATTCAAAAAGCTTGAAATAGAAAAAGGACCAGAGACCCACTCAAAGGTCCCGAAGGTTCCAGATAGGGAAATTAGATAAAAAACAATTACGTATATGGAAAAACAACAGATTAACATATCTGGTAGGTCAAAAGAGAGACATCTACAGGAGAATAAATAAGGCAGAAGGGCACTTAAGAAATCAGTATATTCAATTAAAAAGAGAAATTTAAAAAACGGAATAAGAAAAGTCAAAAGACATTATGAAGTTAAAGTCGCAATGAACTCGAGGAATAACTAAAGGATTCTTTCATGTAAATAAGAGAAAGATTATGGACAAGACAGATCCACTTAAAAGTTGCTCAGGTTAACTGACTGAGTAAAGTAAAAGGACACAAGTGCAACTAATGTGACATTTTATTGTGGCAACGTTTCGCTCACCAGGAGCTTTGTCAAGCCGTTACAAACAGTACATAGACACAGAGGATATATATAGGCTTAGAGTGAGGTGCAATACTAGTGGTAGAACAATTAAATTGCACATGAGTAAATGGATATAAAAGCTAATTGCAAGTTAATTGTTCTACCATATTATATTACTACTACTACTACCACCTGCAATATTATATTACTACTACTACTACCACCTGCAATATTATATTACTACTACTACTACCACCTGCAATATTATATTACTACTACTACTACCACCTGCAATATTATATTACTACTACTACTACCACCTGCAATATTATATTACTACTACTACTACCACCTGCAATATTATATTACTACTACTACTACCACCTGCAATATTATATTACTACTACTACTACCACCTGCAATATTATATTACTACTACTACTACCACCTGCAATATTATATTACTACTACTACTACCACCTGCAATATTATATTACTACTACTACTACCACCTGCAATATTATATTACTACTACTACTACCACCTGCAATATTATATTACTACTACTACTACCACCTGCAATATTATATTACTACTACTACTACCACCTGCAATATTATATTACTACTACTACTACCACCTGCAATATTATATTACTACTACTACTACCACCTACAATATTATATTACTACTACTACTACCACCTGCAATATTATATTACTACTACTACTACCACCTACAATATTATATTACTACTACTACTACCACCTGCAATATTATATTACTACTACTACTACCACCTGCAATATTATATTACTACTACTACTACCACCTGCAATATTATATTACTACTACTACTACCACCTGCAATATTATATTACTACTACTACTACCACCTGCAATATTATATTACTACTACTACTACCACCTGCAATATTATATTACTACTACTACTACCACCTGCAATATTATATTACTACTACTACTACCACCTGCAATATTATATAACTACTACTACTACCACCTGCAATATTATATTACTACTACTACTACCACCTGCAATATTATATTACTACTACTACTACCACCTGCAATATTATATTACTACTACTACTACCACCTGCAATATTATATTACTACTACTACTACCACCTGCAATATTATATTACTACTACTACTACCACCTGCAATATTATATTACTACTACTACTACCACCTGCAATATTATATTACTACTACTACTACCACCTGCAATATTATATTACTACTACTACTACTACTACCTGCAATATTATATTACTACTACTACTACCACCTGCAATATTATATTACTACTACTACTACCACCTGCAATATTATATTACTACTACTACTACCACCTGCAATATTATATTACTACTACTACTACCACCTGCAATATTATATTACTACTACTACTACCACCTGCAATATTATATTACTACTACTACTACCACCTGCAATATTATATTACTACTACTACTACTACTACTACCACCTGCAATATTATATTACTACTACTACTACCACCTGCAATATTATATTACTACTACTACTACCACCTGCAATATTATATTACTACTACTACTACCACCTGCAATATTATATTACTACTACTACTACCACCTGCAATATTATATTACTACTACTACTACCACCTGCAATATTATATTACTACTACTACTACCACCTGCAATATTATATTACTACTACTACTACCACCTGCAATATTATATTACTACTACTACTACCACCTGCAATATTATATTACTACTACTACTACCACCACCTGCAATATTATATTACTACTACTACTACAATATTATATTACTACTACTACTACCACCTGCAATATTATATTACTACTACTACTACCACCTGCAATATTATATTACTACTACTACTACCACCTGCAATATTATATTACTACTACTACTACCACCTGCAATATTATATTACTACTACTACTACTACTACTACTACTACCACCTGCAATATTATATTACTACTACTACTACCACCTACAATATTATATTACTACTACTACTACCACCTACAATATTATATTACTACTACTACTACTACTACCACCTGCAATATTATATTACTACTACTACTACCACCTGCAATATTATATTACTACTACTACCACCTACAATATTATATTACTACTACTACTACCACCTGCAATATTATATTACTACTACTACTACCACCTACAATATTATATTACTACTACTACTACCACCTGCAATATTATATTACTACTACTACTACCACCTGCAATATTATATTACTACTACTACTACCACCTACAATATTATATTACTACTACTACTACCACCTGCAATATTATATTACTACTACTACTACCACCTGCAATATTATATTACTACTACTACTACCACCTGCTATATTATATTACTACTACTACTACCACCTGCAATATTATATTACTACTACTACTACCACCTGCAATATTATATTACTACTAC
Source organism: Cherax quadricarinatus (assembly GCF_038502225.1). Taxonomy (NCBI): domain Eukaryota; kingdom Metazoa; phylum Arthropoda; class Malacostraca; order Decapoda; family Parastacidae; genus Cherax; species Cherax quadricarinatus. The sequence goes on from NW_027198021.1 coordinate 21,058, forward strand.
TACTACCACCTGCAATATTATATTACTACTACTACTACCACCTACAATATTATATTACTACTACTACTACCACCTGCAATATTATATTACTACTACTACTACCACCTGCAATATTATATTACTACTACTACTACCACCTGCAATATTATATTACTACTACTACTACCACCTGCAATATTATATTACTACTACTACTACCACCTGCAATATTATATTACTACTACTACTACCACCTGCAATATTATATTACTACTACTACTACCACCTGCAATATTATATTACTACTACTACTACCACCTGCAATATTATATTACTACTACTACTACTACTACTACTACTACCACCTGCAATCACACCTCACTCTAAGCCTATATATACCATCTGTGTCCATGTACTGTTTGTAACGGCTTGACAAAGCTCCTGGAGAGCGAAACAATAAAATGTCACAATAAAATGTCACAATAAAATTGCCACAATAAAATGTCACATTAGTTGCACTTGTGTCCTTTTACTTTACATATTGTCGGTAATTCTATCAAAATATATACTAACTGACTGAGAGTTAGAAACAGATGTGCTCAGTCTTCAACACTTGTCACAGTAAAGTAACACAAGATCAGTACAGTAACATACAAGAACAGTACAGCACAGTAACACACATCAGTACAGTAACACAAAAGATCAGTACAGTACAGTACCACAGAAGATCAGTACAGTAGTAACACAGAAGATCAGATATCAGTACAGTAACAAAGAAGATCAGTACAGTACAGTAACACAGTACAGCACAGAAGATCAGTACAGTAGTAACACAGAAGATCAGTACAGTAACACAGAAGATCAGTACAGTACAGTAACACAGAAGAGTACAATAACAGAAGAGTAAGCAAAGAAACACAGAAGAGTACAGTACAGTAACACAGAAGAGTACAACTCAGTAACACCACCGTGGCTACTGTCAGGGAGGCTGGAGTGGGAATAACATCACAGTGGCTACTGTCATAACACCGTGGCTACTGTCAGGGAGGGACTGGAGTGGGAATAACATCCCCGTGGCTACTGTCAGGGAGCATGTAGTGTGAATAACATCACCGTGGCTACTGTCAGGGAGGCTGGAGTGGGAATAACATCACCGTGGCTACTGTCAGGGAGGCTGGAGTGGGAATAACATCACCGTGGCTACTGTCAGGGAGGAATAACACCACCTGGAGTGGGAATAACATCACCGAGGCTACTGTCAGGGAGGCTGGAGTGGGAATAACATCACCGTGGAGAATAACATCACCGTGGCTACTGTCAGGGAGGCTGGAGTGGGTCACCGTGGCTACTGTCAGGGAGGCTGGAGTGGGAATAACATCACCGTGGCTACTGTCAGGGAGGCTGGAGTGGGAATAACATCACCGTGGCTACTGTCAGGGAGGCTGGAGTGGGAATAACATCACCGTGGCTACTGTCAGGGAGGCTGGAGTGGGAATAACATCACCGTGGCTACTGTCAGGGAGGCTGGAGTGGGAATAACATCACCGTGGCTACTGTCAGGGAGGCTGGAGTGGGAATAACGCCACCGTGGCTACTGTCAGGGACGCTGGAGTGGGAATAACATCACCGTGGCTACTGTCAGGGAGGCTGGAGTGGGAATAAGACCACAATAGCTACTGTTGAGGTCGACGCTTTTGAATCCAAATCATGAATCCAAATCTTGAATTATGAATAGTAATAATAATAATAACAATAAAATTATTTGCGACCACTGTCAGCCTCAGAGTTATCTCTGAGTTACCAGACCTTGCCACGTGGAGGCCAGTGGTTCGTCTTTAAGGTCCCCCCCCCCTCGCCTTCCCCAGGTTCATGTGTCCAGGAATCCATCCGTGGGCCCCCGGATGTCTCCCCTTTCTCAGTTCCCTAAGGTCAGCCTCGCCTCTCTCTCTCTCTCTCTCTCTCTCTCTCTCTCTCTCTGCCTTCCAGCCTCAGCCTTCCCCAGGTTCATGTGTCCAGGAATCCATCCGTTCGCTCCCGGATGTCTCCCCTTCCCCACTTACCCAAGGTCAGCCTCAACCACAACCTTCCCCAAGTTCATGAATCCAGGAATCCATCCGTTCGCTCCCGGATGTCTTCCCTTCCCCACTTACCTAAGGTCGGCGGTGCCTTCCCCGGATCAGTGTCTCCAGGAGTCTGCTTGTGTCACCTGAGTGGACTCCCTTCCCCACTTCCTCTGAGTCAGCGGTATTCTTGCTTTCCTTAGGATCATGTATCCAGGAATCCATCCGTCTACCGCCGGATGTCTCCCCTTCCCCACTTACCCAAGGTCAGCCTCAACTTCATGTATTCATGCCTTCCCCAGGTTCATGTATCCAGGAATCCATCCGCTCGCTCCGGATGTCTCCCCTTCCCCACTTACACAAGGTCAGCCTCAACTGCATGTATTCATGCCTTCCCCAGGTTCATGTATCCAGGAATCCATCCGCTCGCTCCCGGACTTACATGTATCCAAGGGTTCATGAATCCAGGAATCCATCCGTCGCTCGCCGGATGTCTTCCCTTCCCCACAAGGATCATGTATCCAGGAATCCACTGTCATGTATTCATGCCTTCCCCAGGTTCATGTATCCAGGAATCCATCCGCTCGCTCCGGATGTCTCCCCTTCCCCACTTACCCAAGGTCAGCCTCAACTGCATGTATTCATGCCTTCCCCAGGTTCATGTATCCAGGAATCCATCCGTCTACCGCCGGATGTCTCCCCTTCCCCACTTACCCAAGGTCAGCCTCAACTGCATGTATTCATGCCTTCCCCAGGATCATGTATCCAGGAATCCATCCGTCTACCGCCGGATGTCTCCCCTTCCCCACTTACCCAAGGTCAGCCTCAACTGCATGTATTCATGCCTTCCCCAGGTTCATGTATCCAGGAATCCATCCGCTCGCTCCGGATGTCTCCCCTTCCCCACTTACACAAGGTCAGCCTCAACCACAACCTTCCCCAAGTTTATGAATCCAGGAATCCATCCGCTCGCTCCGGATGTCTTCCCTTCCCCACTTACCTAAGGTCGGCGGTGCCTTCCCCGGATCAGTGTCTCCAGGAGTCTACTTGTGTCACCTGAGTGGACTCCCTTCCCCACTTCCCCAGAGTCAGCGGTGCCTTCCCCGGATCAGTGTCTCCAGGAGTCCACTTATGTCACCTCAGGTGGACTCCCTTCCCCACTTCCCCAGAGTCAGCGGTTGCCACCTTCAGTGACCTCGCTGCATGGAAACTTGGTCTTGTCTAGCTGGTCTACGGTAGAGACTGTCCAGGTGGGTGGAATTACTGGAGGTGACACACACAGAAAACTGCGTCCAGTAATTACACCCACCAAGACAGCCGCGACCGTAGGTCAGCTAGACGCCACCAAGCTGCCTCACAGTTCCGCCACCTCCGAGAGGCTAATTAACGTAAATTTTGGAAATCCTTTTATATTACAGTATGAATTTAGTCTAAGTACGAGATTTTCTTGCTTATTTATCAGTTTAAAAGTATTTGTAAGTGTTTTATTTTATGTAGATGAATGTCCAAGTGTTGAAGAACTTTTCCACCTCCATCAAAACTGTATTAAATATTACACTGTTTTCATTTTTATTTATTTATTGGTCATTTTCATATGACATTGAAAGACTAACAAGCGCACAAACATACACATATATATGTATTTTTACATACATTTATACGCTAGTTTACGGGGAACAAGCCCATTATCTGTCTTAGTGCTGTGGGGTAATGAAATTGGGAAGGGCAGGAGAGAGGAGCTGCTGGATAAGTACAGGTCAGCCATAGAAGTAGTTAGGTCTAAGGGAGGGATCCCAGTCATAAGTAGCATCTTGCCTAGAAAGGGAGTGGGCAATGAATGGATGTCTAGGGCAATTGGTATAAATTGCTGGCTAGACAGGTACTGCAAGGAACTTGCAATCCCATTCATTGATAACTGGGACCTATTCTTTGGTAAACGTGATATGTATGCAAGGGATGGGGTTCATCTTTCTGGGGATGGAGTGGTTGCATTAGCAAATTCAATTGAGAGGGTAATTGGATGACTTGTCTAGGAATTTAAACTGATAGAATATAGAGGTATGGGTGTTTGTGGGTCAGGTAGGTGATCTTGGTTGCCAACATGACGTTTTTCAGAGTATAGTTCTAGCTGCCCAGACAACTTTTGTTCCGAGTAGGGAAATTAGATCTAACAAAAATGATCCCAAATGGATGAATAATAGATTAAAACATCTCATTGGTCAAAAAAGAGGCACATATAGGCGTATCAAAAGAGGGGATGGGCAGTTAAGAAATCAATATATTCAATTAAAGAGAGAAATAAAGAAAGGAATAAGAAAAGCAAAACGGGATTATGAGGCTAAGGTCGCAAGGGACTCAAAGACTAACCCAAAATGGTTCTTTCAGGTATACAGAAGTAAGATTAGGGACAAGATTGGCCCACTTAAGAGTAACTCTGGTCAGATCGCTAACAGTGATAAGGATATGTGTGAAATTCTAAATACCTACTCAATCTCAGTTTTCACCCAGGAAAATACTAGCGATATTCCTGAAATAATAGATTATGTAGAACAGGTTGATAATAAACTATGTACGATTGCGGTAACTAGTGACATGGCCCTCAGACAAATAGAGAAACTAAAACCTAACAAATCCCCAGGCCCTGATGAGCTGTTTGCAAGGGTGTTAAAGGAATGTAAAGAGGAACTTAGCATACCTTTGGCTAATCTTTTTAACATATCACTACAAACTGGCATAGTGCCTGATAAGTGGAAAATGGCAAATGTAATACCTATTTGGAAGGCAGGTGACAGGTCCTTGGCTTCGAACTATAGACCAATAAGCCTTACCTCCATAGTGGGAAAATTTATGGAATCAATAATTGCCGAAGCAATTCGTAGCCATCTTGACAGGCACAGATTGATTAATGAATCTCAACACGGTTTTACAAAAGGGCGTTCCTATCTTACGAATTTACCAACTTTATTCACTAAGGTGTTTGAGGAGGTAGATCATGGTAATGAATAGGATATTGTGTATATGGACTTCAGTAAGGCTTTCGATAGAGTTCCACACCAGAGGCTATTGAGGAAACTTAAGGCACACGGAATAGGAGGAGAAATTTTTTCCTGGGTAGAGGCATGGCTGACAAATAGGCAGCAGAGAGTTTGCATAAATGGGGAGAAATCAGAATGGGGGCACGTCACAAGCGGTGTTCCTCAGGGGTCAGTGTTGGGCCCGTTGTTGTTCACAATTTACATAAACGACATAGATGAGGGAATAAATAGCGACATAAGCAAATTTGCTGATGACACCAAAATAGGCCGTCCAATTCATTCTAATGAGGACACTAGAGCACTCCAGGATGATTTGAATAGACTGATGCAATGGTCGGAGAAGTGGCAGATGCAGTTTAATATTGACAAATGCAAAGTTCTAAATGTTGGAGAGTTAAATAACCATGCCACATATAAACTAAATAATGTAGATCTTAATACTACTGATTGCGAAAAGGATTTAGGAGTTCTGGTTAGCAGTAATCTAAAACCAAGACAACAGTGCATTAGTGTTCGCAATAAAGCTAACAGAATTCTTGGCTTCATATCTAGAAGTATAAATAATAGAAGTCCTCAGGTTGTTCTTAAACTCTATATATCCTTGGTTAGGCCTCATTTAGACTATGCTGCTCAGTTCTGGTCACCGTATTACAGAATGGATATAAATGCTCTGGAAAATGTACAGAGGAGGATGACAAAGATGATCCCATATATCAGAAATCTTCCGTATGAGGATAGACTGAGGGCCCTGAATCTGCACTCTCTCGAAAGGTGTAGAATTAGAGGGGATATGATCGAGGTGTATAAATGGAAAACAGGAATAAATAAAGAGGATGTAAATAGCGTGCCGAAAATTTCCAGCCAAGACAAGACTCGCAGCAATGGTTTCAAGTTGGAAAAATTCAGATTCAGGAAGGATATAGGAAAGTACTGGTTTGGTAATAGAGTTTTGGATGAGTGGAACAAACTCCCGAGTACAGTTATTCAGGCTAAAACGTTGTGTAGTTTTAAAAGTAGGTTAGATAAATACATGAGTGGGTGTGGGTGGGTGTGAGTTGGACCTGACTAGCTTGATCTGCTGGGTCTGGTGCAGTGCTCCTTCCTTGAGTGGAGATGATCAGACTGGGTGAGTCATTGGGCTAATCCGGGGGGTGATCATTGGTCTTATCCGGGGGGGAGACATGGACCTGCTCCGCATGGGTCATTAGGCCTGTTGCAGTGTTCCTTCTTTCTTATGTTCTTATGTTCTTATAACTAAGCGCTAAACTCACTAGGTTATACAGAACTTTGAGCATACAGCAAATGAACATACCACACTAGCGTAATATACACTTACATCTACGCATCACAGAACATCACAATATAGTGTACTACACTATATTAGAAATATATACTAACATCACAATACATCACAACAGTATTGTATATGTATTGATGTATAAATGTTAGTGTATATTACACTAGTGTAATATATATAAATATCTATACATCACAATACATCACAACACTGTACTATAATAGTATAATATACACAAACATCTACACATCGCAACATAATATACTTTGGGATATATTACCAAGGAAGAGGCGTGGTCGGGCAGCAGCAACAAGCACGGAACATATTTTTAGTCAAATGACTGAGATGACCGATAGTTTTTTATATTTACTGTTTTTAGTGAATATTTTGTCTGTCATAAATGAAGTGAAAGCAGTGAAAACGTGAAGAGAGTATTGAAAGGAATATATTTAATTGCTTAACAATTACTTCTAGCTACCTTCAACAAGATCATTTCTCATTTTCACATCTTTCACTGTCGATATCTTCTTTATTAAGAATTTTATGAAAATTAAAAAGATTTGGTAATCAATGTTCATAGCATATGACATATTTTCTTAACAAAGGAGAGAGATATGTGTTTTTTTTATGAATATATGCATGATTGAAAACAGAGGATTATGTGTGTTTTTGTATGAATGTATACATATGTTTGATTCAGAAGATTATGTGTGTGTGTGTTGCTAAATTTATTTGTGTATGTTTAGGTATGATGGTGTATGTATAGAGTGTATTTGTGGAAATGCTGAACCGTGTGTGTGTGTGTGTGTGTGTGTGTGTGTGTGTGTGTGTGTGTGTGTGTGTGTGTGTGTGTGTGTGTGTGTGTGTGTGTGTATAACACAGAAACAAGAGACAAATATCAATAAGAAAGATAACTGATAACAATTAACTACAATTTCCATACATATAACTTGTAGATTTACTCATGAACACTAATCTATACGCAAAAAAAATAAAAATCACAAATACAGTCATACAGCTAAATAATAAATAATAATATGCATATAATATGAAATATAAATAGAATTCTGAAATTTTCTCTTAGTGGCTAGTGCTTCGTGGACTAGCTAGTTCAGTAACGTCTCTCATCAGGTGAATGTGGAAGATACATACAGCTTGAGATGCTGTCTCAGATCTGAGCATCCTTCACAATGGGCATTTCTCAAGTATTTTATATACGCATTCTCCCTCTAATTTATTTAGTATTTTCTTGAAATATATAAAATTCCATTTTTTCTCTATTTACCTGCATAAATTTTAAAACCTTTTTCAGAGCAGGTATATAAACAAGAGTGTGCAGACACTGTGTAATAGTTCGTGATATATTTATGGTGCTTGTGTGAAGATATATTAATGTGTGGAAGAATGTATGCGTGATCACTTGTGAATATTTCTGTGCCACAGAAGAGCAAGAGATATTCACAAAAAATAAAAAAAAATATTATTACTATTTTCATAGATGCCCACACGGACACTCATCTGCAAGTGATTAAACTTTAACAAATACACTTATACAGATATATCAATAATAGATCTTAGTACTGAAATAGATATATAAAGCAACCTAAAAAAGTCTACAGTTTTCATTACTGTGAAGTTATACGATGGCTACGTATGTGACTGTTTGGTGGGAGCCATTACAGGACGCAAATTTGTGTCCCTTCTTGACGCAAATTTCTGTGTCCCCTTCTGACTCAGATTTCTGTATCTCCTCCTGACTCAGATTCCCGTGTCCTCTACTGACTCATATTTTTGTGTCTTCTCCTGTAATTGCACCCACCTGGACAGTCCTGATCATAGATCAGCTAAACAAGACCAGGTTTACGAAGACGCTGGTTTGGTCAGTGGAATATGGAATAAATAAAACAGAAAATTTCACTTCAATGAAAACCTTGAATTACAATTGCTTCCCTCCTCTGGCCAGAGACGAATTGACCGAATATTGGTGAATATCTTCACTTCTTTGGGTCACTATAATTTTCAGGGAAACGGCAGATATGATAAAAGCAATATATTGTTATTTATTAGAAGTGAGGGTAATGTGGTAATGGATTATGTGAACATACGACCTATATAACTTATTTTAGCATACAAATGCTTGCAATGTTCACGAGTAACATATTCCACTTATTCACCACTTATATGTTGTTCACGAAGGACGGGTGTTAATGTTGCAGTTTTATAACTGTAGTGTAAAGCACCCCTCTGGCAAGACAGTGATGGAGTGAATGATGAAAGTTTTTCTTTTTCGGGCCACCCTGCCTTGGTGGGAAACGGCCGATGTGTTAATACAAAAAGAAGTTGTTCATGGAATGTTACATAAATCAGTCAGTAGGAGAAAGTTGTCCAAGAGTAACTACCCAGAGATTTTTAACACTAACAAATGGCGGGGACGGATTTTATAGTGTCCAGATTGTCTACTGTGACACATTGCTATGATAAAGGCAGAAAATAATTAGATACAATGATGATAACCCTGAAACGATGAGTAAGTAGAGTACGAAGAGATAAATGTTGAAAAAACTTGAAGTAAATACATTAATTCACCTACAATGACACATTGTTAGTTTTTCAAAAGTTAATGATGCCATGAACCAACCTACTGACCATGAAAAATAGACACAAATAACTTATAATGTGATATCTGATTGTCTACGTTTTGCCAAAACAGTGGATTTTATAAAGTCACAAACAGATCTACCTGAGCACAGAGTGCAAGAGCCTAGCAAGCCTAGAATCGTATTCAGTTAAGGTTAGTATTATACTGCAGTTATGTTTACTTTTCCAACGTGTCGGTTTTTTCTACCATTTATCTCCTACTGTCCGTCATGACATGGAAGTACATACGAGTCTCAGAACCTTCATTTACCAGGACGACTCACAGCCTGACAATGATATTGACTGCTGGTGCCATCAAGAACATCACGTCGAGATCAGCTTTACGGCGTTCAGTCCTTTTTTCTTGTAAGAAATTGTAGATTTTTGCAGTGATCGAGAACACTGTTTTTTTTTCTTATTTATTACTTGTAGCTTCTACAAGAATTGTTGCATAAGAAAGTTATAAAGTATGAAGGAACATAGTAATGGTTGGTGCTATTGCTATCGAGGTCCAACTTCCCCTGAGTTATGAGTGCATTATGTCTTTCATCTTCTTGCTCTTCTTCTTCTTTTTCATCTTCCTCTTCGTTTTATTCTTCTATTACTGCTTCTAATTCTTTTTCTTAATAATAATAATAATAATAATAATAATAATAATAATAATAATAATAATAATAATAATAATAATAATAACACTTGTCTGCATGATTTTTTATTGGCTCTATGATATCTTTTTCGGTATATATATGGAAAATAGTGATTCACTGTGTTTTTTATTCATCTCTGTCACATCAGGTTGTCAATTTATACGGAAACGATACTTTTCTCTTTTCGTATAACGTAAGTAAATGAGAAAGTGGTATATTACCAATTAAAATGCTTATGTTATATTGACTTGTCTAGAAGCTGCATAAATTCACCAGACATATTTTGCTATGTCTGCGGGCAATTCACCCTTTCAGATTCCCGGAGCAACATTACTCCTTTATTGAAGCGCTGCTACTTCGCTTATTTTGGCTGCAAACTTGGAGACCAGGACAAATCGTTTGCACCACACAAAGCTTGCAAGAGTTGCATCAGTAAACTCCAGATGTTGTCAGTTGGAAAACTAGTAGGAGAGCAATAACTTTTAAATCACCACAAATGAGAAAATTGTGATTCTGGTACTTGATTGCAGATATTAGCGTCTTCATATTTGCGTAAGTTTCTGACATTCGGACACTATGGCCAACTGGCACAGATGCAGCTGTGTTGACATTGTAGAGAAGTACAGCCTTTAAGCTTCTTTTAGAAGAATCAGTTGAAGAGTCTATATTCATCCGCTTTGTGTGACATCCCCATGTGTTCAATAAGGCCAGAAATATTTGAACAGAAAACTAAAGATTCCTCTTTGTCAAAGAACTCAGTAAATTCCGCTTCACGATGACGGTACTAAGCGAATGTTTTTCCAGGAGCTAGAAGCCTGTGTTCCTTCAGTCTAGTGCCAAGTAACTGTGTACTTTCCTTTGGAAGGTTAAGGTCTCTCACCAAGTCATTGAGCTCAACTTGGTTAAAGGGTTTGGGATCGTCATTTGTTGGTGGTTCATAGTCTACTTCCATCTCCTTAGAATCACTGGTATCAGACTCTGCTGAAATTTGCCATATCTCAGGTGGCACAGGTACCGGAATATCTTCAGAGTGTGGAACAGGCCTTATTGCTGAAGGAATATTTGGGTATATTATGGGATCTTTAGTCTTCTTGTTGAATCCAGCTACTTTAGTCATACAAAAGTAGCAGTCATCATGGTGGTTCATCCATACCATACCACTGGTACTCCTGAGGGCATACATTTAAGTTTTCCAACTGACTACATTTGCGGCTCGGTGGTCTGGTGGCTAAAGCTCTCGCTTCACACACGGAGGGCCCGGGTTCGATTCCCGGCGGGTGGAAACATTTCGACACGTTTCCTTACACCTATTGTCCTGTTCACCTAGCAGCAAATAGGTACCTGGGTGCTAATCGACTGGTGTGGGTCGAATCCTGGGGGACAAGATTGAGGACTCCAATGGAAATAAGTTAGACAGTCCTCGATGACGCACTGACTTTCTTGGGTTATCCTGGTTGGCTAACCCTCCAGGGTTAAAAATCCGAACGAAATCTTATCTTACTGATGCAACTCTTGCAAGGTTTGTGTGGTGCAAATGGTTTGTCCTGGTCTCCAAGTTTGCAGCCAAAATAAGAGAAGTACACTTAAATCCCATAAATCCCTCAACCTAAAACTCCGATAGCCCTCAGTAAACGCATTCTCCCAATTCCCTACATAAATTTCCCTATTACGACACTTAGTTCTGTAAAATGTCGCAGCTAACACCTTTATCCTCTCATCCACGCCCACCTCCCTCATGGCCCATGACGTATATATAAAATCCGTGACCAAATACGCCACTGCATTCTCCACCATCTTACTCACCCCACCTATATCCAAACTTAAAGCCCGCAACACCTGCAACCCTCCCCCACCCACTAACCTGAACACCTTTCCTAACCAGACCCGCACCACTTCTATACAGTCACAAAAATATACCGCATGCAAAATTGTCTCCATGCTTCCACACGCTCTACATTCCCCTCCCTCCCTTATCCTCCTATTGAATAGGACAACCCCAGACGGCAAAATCCCATGTAAAAATCTAAACATTACCTCCCGAACACCCGGTTTTACACGTAATTGTTTTAGACGCGTCCATATTTCGTTCCACGCATACATAGGGTATGCCCCTTCAACAGCAGCCACCACTGACCTACCTTCCACTCCTTCGAGGACCCGCAATTTAACACACGACGGATCCCTCACTGTCATTAATAACCTCAACATGGCCTCACCAACTATTAAATCCCTACCCCCCCACCACCGTTGCATATCCTTACGTACTCGCACAAGTCCACCTCCCTTCCCGCACCCCTCCCTTATATAACTTCGTTTTAGGTACACGCTCATCATCCTTTTTTCCAGAGGTAAAAGTCCCAGCCCTCCTCGACTGACCGGAAGTGTTAACACCGCTCTACTTAACCATTCGCAGCCCGATCCCCATATAAACCTAAAAACCCCATGTTGTAAACGCTTCACCTCACGTCTCATCAGCGGGTACATGACAACGACATGCCATATCTTGCTGTACAATAGCACGTTCGTCACTATTACTCTTTGATGCAGCGTTAGTTGCGCCGCCCTCAAACCACCAAGTCTTTTCAATACTCCATTCACTATTCTCACCGAATTCACCTCTTGAGCCACCCGTGTATTTCTCACATAAATTATCCCACATATCATTAGTTGATCCACCACCTTCCACCCACCCCCTACCACCTCATCCCCATTTGTACTATCCCTTAAGTCTAGAAACTTAGTCTTCTCAACATTAATTTTCATACCTGAAGCCTCCCCAAACACATCCACCACCTTACCCACCCTAAGCAAATCCCCATTACCTCTCACCAAAACAGTCGTGTCATCCACATAACCTACGATACCAGCCCCCCCCTCCCCCCGGTCAGTACCCTCCCCACCTCCCGCAACACACCTCCGAATGGCCCTATAAAATGGATCCTGTATACACGCAAACAATATTTGTGATAGTGGGCAGCCTTGGCGCAGTCCCCGTCGCATCTGTATTTTAACTCCCAGCCTCCCATTAACCTGCACCCTCATCGATGCCCCCTGATACAATAATTTTGCCCAAGATATTATTTCTTCCCCAAAACCTTGCCAACGCATAAACCTCCATAACGCTTCCCTTTCTACACTATCATAAGCAGCCTTCCAATCTAACGCCAATACACCTCCATCACCCAACTCCCCCTGTTTCTCTATAAATTCTCGAATCATGCCATGCCCTTCATACATCGACCTTCCTGGCACCCCATATTGCCCCTTATCAATTACCTTGCCTATTACCCTCTTGATTCTGTTCCCTAATATTCTCGCAAACAACTTATAATCTCCACACATAAGCGAAAGTGCCCGATAATCCATTACCGTTGACTGCTCCCCTTTCGGCACCAACACCACAACGGCCGTCCGTTGCTGCTCTCCCATTACCTCAGCCGCCTTAAGTATGTTAAACAGCCTTACTAAAAAAAACCTCAGAACCCCCCAATTCTTTACGTAGAAATCATTTGGCAGTCCGTCTATACCCGGCGCTTTTCCCAAACTTACTCCTGACAACGCCTGCCAAATCTCACACTCCGTAATCGGCCCACCTAATGTCACCCGATCTTGACCATCAAGCTCACACTGCACATACTCTCCCATTTCCCTCAATGCCACCTCACGGAAGCCCACACTTTGCGTATATGACTTAAACCAAGCGTCTACATATCCACTCATACCCTCTGTCGTTACCAATGCTTGACCCGCTCTATACCCTTCCATCCCTACATGTACGTTTAACCCCATCATCTCCATCGTCACTCTCCTCTTTCTCTGGCCTCTTAACACGCAAGCCGACGGCCGGTCACCCCATAGCACTTCTTCCAATCCTCCCATAATTCGCACACCATCAAAACGCTCGTTTTGCAATACCCTAATACTCTCCTTTAAACCCTCAATGTCCTGCACTGGATAGCTTGCTCCTCCTCTTGCATAACAGTCCCGCAGCTGCCCTTCAAGATATCTTTGAAACCCATACTTTAACCGATTATCTTCCCTCCCACGACAAATATAATATTCTCTGATACGATTTTTAGCCACCGAATCCCACCAATTTACCAGTTCATCATCCCCCGGCGCCTCATCCACCAACCGTTCCCACAATTGCGCAAAAGACTGACAACATTCCTCACCCTGCAAAAGCCTCACATTTAACTTCCAATAACCTTGACCCCTTCTAGGCAATCCCTCCCATTCTAGGTCCACCATTACTCCTCTGTGATCCGAAAAAACCGCGTCCACCACACGCACTCTGCTCACTATTACTGTTCGGGGCACATACAATCGATCCAGTCTTGCCGCATATCCACGTCTAACAAAAGTATGTTCTACAACCCCACCCCGTCCAACGTCCATTAACCCCACTCCATTTAATAATTCCCCCAAAATCCCCAAACAATACCCTGCCCCTCTAGGTTCCACATCCTTACGCCTTATCACACAATTCCAATCACCACCAATTACAGCTACACCCGGCAAAGCACGCAAATAATATACTAAGACATCCTTCACAAATTTATTCTTAATACGCACATCTCCCTCTGCTGGACCATACACACACACCAAACTCATCTGTACCCTACCCCACCACCCATCTACACGAATCACCCTCCCCTCCCCCCCCTCACAATGCCTCACTACGAACGGGCTAGTTTCCCTTACCAGGATGGCAACTCCTCCTTTCAACCTTATCGCATGCTCCACATACACATTATACCCATTTACCTTCAACTCATAACCTGGTCTGTAGTTGTGTTCCTGCACGAACACCACGTCAACACTATTACGCACCAAATATTCACTAAACCATACACACTTTCTCTCTGATCTCAATCCATTAATGTTCAATGTCATGCACTTGAAGCTTACAGAGTGGTTTTCCTTCTTGACCCTGGTACTGTCTTGCCACCAGATCGTTTCGTGACACCTCGTTCCCTCTCCCCCCCTTTAGAAACGCTCTTAACCAACTCCTGCCCCGTAGGGCCGCTGTTTCCTCTCTGCGTAACATCCGCCCAGGACTTTTTGCCAGTGCGCTGAGCAGGCGTGATCACGTCCTCGGAGTCAGATAGTGCAGCAGCGCGCTTCCGTGATGCTCCCTCTGCTTCCATCATGTCGTCTGATACATTGTCCCGGTGGACCTCCACCTCCACAGCTTGCATCAAAAGATTCTTATCACATTGCGCAGACCTCAGATCCTGTTCCACGCCCGGATCCACAACAGACCCAAGAACTAGATCTGGACTCCCAACCTTCCCAAGACTCTTGTCAGCCAATAACACATTTAAAGCCATGGCTAATGAGTCTTCCACATCGCTAGCACTCGCAGTCGGGGTGTCCTCTTCCAATACCTGAGCTGCGTTCAATGAAGGGGTGTCCCCCCCCCTCGTCACACCTGCTGACTCCATCTCCTCCGCTCTCTCGACCTCCTCACTCCAGGACCCACCTTGTGTAGGCAGAGTCACATAAGGCAAATCCTCACTCTTCTCTATTGCTGTATGTCGTTGCCTTTGTTCCATGTTGCCACGCCTCCTTTCACACAGAGCCGCTAGGTGATCATATGACCCACATAACCGACAGGTCCGGCGTTGCCCAGCGTATGTCACAAACACCTGGGTACGAAATTCTGGCAGCACTACGTACGACGGAATAGGGTAACGTAACGTCATCTTCACAGAATACGTTCCTTCGAGTTTCCCTGCGTATGGCCCAGTGGCCCACTTCCCAACAGTGGCCATATGTACTGTACCATATTTGCCCATCGCAAGACGGATGTCAGAATCATCCGCCTCGAATGGCACATTTCTAATCTTAACCCATGTGTAATGGCGAGAAACGTCGTGAAGTCGCACGGTCACAGCGGAGTTAACTGTCAAAGTAACCTCCTGGTACTTGTCGACTACCGCCTCATACACACTTGCCAAATTAAACTTGACAAAGATCCTCGTCGTGCCATTCAGCGCTACTCCATATATCTCCTCGTCAGCAATACCATATGTATCTCGTATGATTGCAGGTAGTATCAGGTCCATAGAAGTTCCTGTCACAGCCCCACGGATAAGCTCAACACAGACTGTGTTTATGCGTCTCCGGCTTGCCTGCGCCATGCTGTGAAAATATAACTGCCACTAATCAACACCAGGGGGTAGCAGCAGCGCACGTCCTCTCTACTCAATGGCTGAGAGACGAAATGTGAGATAAGAGAAGTAGCAGCACGTCAATGAAGGAGTAACGTTGCTCCGGGAATCTGAAGGGTGAATTGCCCGCAGACATAGCAAAATATGTCTGGTGAATTTATGCAACCTCTAGACATATTAATAATCTAAAAATAAAGGAAATTATATTAGATTTAACATTAAAGTCAATATAATATAAGCATTTTAATTGATAATATACCACTTTCTCATTTACTTATATTATACGAAAAGAGAAAAGTAACGTTTCCGTATAACTTGACAACCTGATGTGACACAGATGAATAAAACAAACACAATGAATCACTATTTTCCATATATATATCTAAAAAAATACCATAGAGTCAATAAAAAAAATTATGCAGACCAGTGTAATCATACATAATATGTATTAAATTTATTATCGATAATTGTAATAATAAAAGTACTTCAAGTGCTATTATTACTACTAATGATAATAAAAATAATGAAAGTAGTGATAATAATAATAATAATAATAATAATAATAATAATAATAATAATAATAATAATAATAATTAATAAGATGAAGAGGAAGAAGAAGAAGATGGAAAAAGAATACACTTTTAACTTATATTTTTAACCTGGACCTTTATAGTAATAACACCAACTAATACTATGTTGCTTCCGCCTTTCTAATTTCTGCAACAATTCTTGTAGAAACTACAAGTAATGAATAAGAAAAAAAGGTATTCTCGATCACTGCAAGAAGCTGTAATTTCTTACATGAAAAAGGACTACCGGAAAGGACATGATGTCCGTGATGACACCAGCAGTGAACATCACTGTCAGGCTGTGAGTCGTCCAGGTAAATGAAGGTTCTGAAACTCATGTATACCTCCATGTTAGTTGGTGGTCAGGAGGAGATAAATGGTAGAAAATACCGACACGATGGAAAAGTAGACACAAATGCAGTATTTTGCGATGATTTAACTACTGTGTTTATATGCTGCCTATGTATACTCACGTGAGGAATGTGTAGGCACAATACCGTGGCTGGAACAATACACAAATAACCCGTACATGAGGTTTTGGTCCGGTTTCGGCCATTAACTAGTCACACAGAAACTCCAAACTTCAGAACACTTGTGATATGATTTGATCTTCATCACCTCACCTCACGTCTTCTCCTTTCCTACATTTTCCTTGCCTTTCGTTTTTTTCTGCCTAGGTGGGTTTGTCCTGACTTCTCCCCCTTTGTTTTCCTATCCTCGTGGACCATTAGCTCTCCTACAGTGTCCTTTTTTTTAATTTTTCTCTTGTTCAAATACTATCTCTACTGCTACCGTTGCTACTGCTACTGTTGCTACTGCTACTGTTGCTACTACTACTTTTGCTACTACTACTGTTGCTGCTACTACTGTCTCTTTCCAACACTCCGCTCTCTGACTCTCGTGTTACTACTACTTCCATCATATTGCCACTTTTGCCACTACTGCATTACTACTACTACTACTACCACTACATCTGCCACTTCTGCACTGCCTCTACCACCACTTCCTCTACCACTAATACCTCTAGCACCACTACCTCCGCTCGTTCTCCCGGCCCCGCCTCCCTCTTGTATTTAATACTGGATTCAGTTTGTGTGTGATTAAGCTTTGGCCCAGGTAGACCGGAACATAGTCATAAGTTCTATTTTTCTCTGTGAGGTTTATTTGTGAATTATAAGCTCTAGTAATTCTCTAGATTCTAGAGAGAACATTTGCCTGCAACATAAATAAGTCAACTGTAGTTGAGCTACTGTCCACAGTATGGATATTATCATGGCATTGATTTCACGCATTCTATCAGCAATACTTTGTATACCTAATTCTTTCAGACACACACACTATAAACCTACTAGGGAAATTAGAGACGCTTTAAGAAATTATCAAGCAGAATGTCGAAGGCATCTTCAAACGCGACAACCACCAGTAGCTACATTGAATAGATTAAGGCAAGAATTAATTAACATGATTAGTCATCACAAACGTGACTTATGGAAATTGCTAGTTCTTCAAGCTAATCAGTATAAACGTGAGCCAGCAAAATTTTGGAGTAAGATCCGACAACTTTTAGGGGCAAAGCACAAGGCTCCTAACTACCTAGTTCATACCTTCACTGATGAGGATGATGAAGATGTTGAGATTAAACTTGACGATCCACAGGACCAGGCTAATTTGATGGGTGATGTATGGGAGAAAATTCTCTCTCACAATAACAGTCGTCAATTTAACAATAATCACTGTCAGTTGGTAAATGAATGGAGAGATGAGAACTTAGATGATCTACAACCACTACCTTCCATCGATACTTCAACTCTTGAAGACGCCCACCCGCTTACTAGACCTATTACATTACTAGAGATGAGTCATTTTATTGGAAGAATGCGAAATAGAGCCCCTGGTCTCTCTGGAATAACAATGAAACAAATAAAGTTCCTACCCAGAAATTGTAAACAGTCTTTGGTTAATATATTTAATGCCATTTTGGCCTCAGGACATTTTCCAGTTGATTTTAAGACTGCTAAGATGATCTTTCTTGCTAAGCCCAATAAAGACATCCATCAACCAGGGAACTACAGACCTATATCCTTACTTGAAGTCACTGGTAAAGTTCTTGAGAAGATCATTTCCAACAGACTGAATTACTATATGGAGTTTAATCACCTTTTACTGAAAAACAATATGGCTTTAGAACACATAGAGGTACCCATCATGCAATAAATATTTTCGATAATGTAGCAAGTCTAAAACTTCAGGGCAATCTTGCCCTAATTGCCACCAGAGATGTTCATAAAGCTTTTGATAGCTTATGGCATGATTGTCTTATATACAAACTTATTGACCTACCAGACCATAACTGGACTTTTCTAAGAGTAATATATAATTTCTTAACTCAAAGGAAAATCATTCCCACCTTTAACGGCAGGTCGACAGAGCCTTTTATACCGACAGCTGGTGTCCCACAAGGTTCTTGTCTTAGTCCAATTCTATTCAACATTTATGTGAATGATCTTCCTCAACCAGAGTTTAATGATACAATTATAACGCAATTTGCAGATGATGTTATCCATGTCGTCTCGTCAACTCCGGTAACAGGAAAATACAAGTATGAGAGTCATAGAAAAAATGAATATTGAACTTCGTCGAACATCTAATTGGGAAAAGAAATGGAGAATTAAGACTAACCCTGACAAAGTCCTTGTTAGCACGATAGGATGTTTTGCATCAACAATTGAAGATAAAGGGGGTATCTCCATCAGAGGTACACCTGTAGCCATTAGAAACCCCAACAAGATCTTGGGATATGAAATAGACAGGCTACTCCACTCAACATCTCATGTAACTAAAAAGATCAACATAGCCAAAGCCGGTCTTAACAGTCTCTTTCGATTTAATCAAGCCACTCCACCAATACTCGAATACCAATGTGTCCCAATGACATTAACAACAAAGACCAACATGCTACGGTTACAACGGGTCCAGAATAGAGCTCTCCGCTTTATTACGGGCACCAGGAGGAGAGACAGAGTTAAAATGGCAGATTTACATTTACAACAAGATATTACTGCCTTAAATGTACGCCTTGACACCCTGAAGAAGAAACAACTCTATGCAATGCAAGAACTCTACATGCCAGATAGAGAACATCCTCTCCAAGTTGTAAATACCACTGATTATATCTCAATACTCCTCCTCACAGGACTCAAAGAATGACTCTCCCACAGAGGGTTCGTCGCTTCATCCATAAAGACGATTACCATCGACCAATGATCTTGACCAACCTCCCTGCAGATGAAGATGATTGGGTAACACCAGAACCCTTCTATGTGTACAAAGAAAATCATCGCCCCCAATTAGGGAGATATCTTATATAACATTCTTCTGTTAAAATTATACTACATCTACTATGGCCGGACACCACCTTGTAAGAAGTTAATGTGTCAAGTAATTCTTTATAAACTGGCCAGAAAATTATTGTCAAAGTCTCCCTCCAACATTCATTGTCTTTTAAATATCCGTTGTGCAATCGCAAAAAAAAAAAAAAAAGCAATTGCAACTTGTATATTTACTACCAATTCAGAGTCATGTACTTATATATCAGTTATAGCTATGTGACTCTGATGGGTTAGTATTATACCCCTTCAAGAATATTTTATTATTCCACATACACTTTTTAAATTACACCAAAGTGGTTGGGTCACTTACCTTTAATATCCTACCTCACTCCCCCCTCCCACCCTTTTCCAGTATTTCTATCCTTACCCATCCTTCTTCCTTACCCATCTTACCAAAGCTCTGGTCATAAGAATCGAATCGAATCACACTATGTTACACTCAGAGAGTGCAAGTCACTCTCAGAGACACACAGTATGTCACACTCGGAGAATGCAGGTCACTCTCAGACAAAGAGCATGTCACACTCAGGCACACAGTATAAGTCACAACCAGTTACGCAGTGTAAATAACGCTCGAACACAGTATAAGTCACAACCAGTTACGCAGTGTAAATAACGCTCGAACACAGTATAAGTCACACTCAAATACACTGTTATTCACAAACAGTTATTCTACGTAATTCACATACAGTTACTTAATGTAATTCGCACTCAGTTATTCCATTTAGTTCATACACTATTACTCCATGTAATTTACCCACTGTTACCTCATGTAATTTACACTCAGTTTTACAATACCAAAAGTGGTTCTGTTCTTTTAATATTACCTACAAAATGAAGGGAAAGTCCTGCCATGTTCTGTTTATTGAATATCCGAACTGGTAGAGTAATTAAGACTGCTAACTGGCTATGATGTTAATTAAGGATCCGCGCTTGGTAGGAATTTAATTAAGATTCACGGTAGCTTGGAGGACAGGTATGGATGTTTGAGTACGACACTAGGTAGGGATGCAGGATATTAAGGATGATAGGATATTTGCTGGGGGGGCAGTTAGAGTAACGTAATGTCTGTGTGTGCTAGCTAGGAAGGACTGATTGAGAGTGATAAGCAACGTAGACCAAGAAACAGGTTAGGTTGCTGGTTCATAGGGAAGATTGAAGAGGCACTTGGCTTACAGTGTAGGAAGCTGGAAGATGATACACAGTGTTGGTGCCAAGAGGACGGTTCATAGTTTATTCTAAGGAATTGGGTGGTTCTTAGTTTGGGAACTGGTCATATGGTCGGCTGGTTCATAGTTTAGGAATCAAGCAGTTTAGTTTAGTTTAATGTCTTCATTATGCACTCCATACCCATCCTGTAGGCGGTAGTAAAAAGATTACAGAGGTACATAAATTATCCAGGGACTGGACCCCAAAGTTATGATAGCTGAACTAGTTACAAAGGTAATGAACTCCAGGTAGATCTGGTCACAATCATGGCAAGTTACAAAGGTAATGAACCATCTACACTCATACATGGTTACAATCATGAACACATTACAAAGTAATGAGCCACTGACACGTCCACACCCGATCACAACTGTAAAGAGTTATAAGTACAAATAATAAGTGGGTCATATACCCACACGAGCGCGCGCGCACACACACACAGACACACACACACACACACACACAGACACACACACACACACACACACACACACACACACACACACACACACACACACACACACACACACACACACACACACACACACACACACACACACACACACACACACACACAACGAGCATACAAACATATACACACATATAAGCACTCAGACACACACGTGGTACTGCTTTATTTACAGTGAGCAAAGTCAGGGTATTTCTCCTGAATGGTCTGTAATATACCATGTGTATATTACAGATTCCTCCTGCATGATGGAATGATGATTGATGGACTGACTTGTGTCAATCTCCCTGAGTCTTAATTAAGTCAGTAAAGTTCAATTGAAGTTAACTTTTTGTATTATTGTTTTTAAACTGTTAACTGACAAGCCAAGATTGTAATCTACTCCCTCTTCGAAAGCATACAGCTTAGCCAGTTCATCAGTTTTATCATGCATCTGGAGACTAATGTGAGATGGAATCCGCAGTATGTGCAGTCTGACTCCACTGTCCACAATCTTACCATACCTGTGTCTGGCTTCTGACACAAGCATACCACAATTTATACTTAATGAGTTAAGAGCATTTGGGGATGACAGAGAATCAGTTACAATTAAAGTGTCAACTTTAGATACATGGATGCATTTGAGTGCAAGGAGTATGGCAAACAGTTCTGTTTGAAGGGTAGAGGCCCAGTTATTGATGCGTGCTCTAGTTTCTTTATGAGAGCCATCACTCTGTATGACAGCAGCACTACCAGCTGCACCAGTGGACTGGTATACGGAACCATCAACGTAAATAATTTGTGAAAGAATGTTCTGTGTGACGAAGTTTTGGTTGTGATTTTGGAAGAGTTTTGGGGGGAAATGGAGGAATGGCAGTTTGGAATGGGGTAATATCCCATGGAGCGGAGAAGTGCCGCTGTTGCCATACTTGACATAGATCATGTAGCTGGTTCATGCGGAGGTCGCTTCCAGTTTTTTCGATCCGTCTGTATATAGAATGATCCAGCTGCCCAGGCAGCTGGATCATTCAATACACTGACCGGGCAGATATTTCTGTTTGTCTGCTGTTTAACAAGGTCGTCAACAGCATATATTAGAAGCCCTAATATAATCTAACCTAATATATATAAGGAGATTTATTTAAATTCGTATAGCTTAAAAGTGTTTCGCTCTGGAAAGAAAGGTTGCAATAACAAGCCATTCAGTTCTCGATTTCATACTTCAGAAGCAGTACTAGTGCAGGTATTTAAGCATGTCTCTTTGGACTATATAGAGTCTCTTGCAACGTACGAGTATTGGCACACTTGCATTCAATCCATTATGAAAAACATATGCATAGAAAAAGATGGTTATGATTAAATGGAATCATCATTATTTTTTCTCGTAGATCCTCGACGTAATGAGAAAGGGAATTTTAATAACTCTTAGTGCACTTTTGTTTACCAAATGTGGCTTTCTAGTTAGATTTTTTCTCTTGTTTGAGATGTCAAAATTTTTGTCGCGGTTTCCTAAATATGGACAAGTATTAATTCTCTGCTTAGGAAAATAATCAGATTCACATTTTTTTAATAAATATGGTAGTTAAAAGAAATAATACCGTAACTGACTTAAACTAATCCAAAGAAAAGTGAAAAAAAGGGTTAAAATTGTAATTATGACGAACAAGACTTGCTTCAGGAAGTGTTAAATATAATAGACAATATGGCTAATATATACAATATTCGTAATGATCAGTCTTTAATATCTGGAAATTAAACATGGAAATGCAAATTTTTTAAGTAGATGATAACCTACATATATAATTTTGGTAAATATAAAAGACATAATTGAAGACAGAATTAATAGAAATCTTTAAGCAATTATGGTAGAAATATCGAAAAAATGTTAGGTCAATGGACATAGATGTAACTAATGTGACATTTTATTGATGCAACGTTTCGCTCTCCAGGAGCTCTGTCAAGTCGTTACAAGCTGGTATGCCTTGACAAAGCTCCTGGAGAGCGAAACGTTGCCACAATAAAATATCACATTAGTTGCAGCTGTGTCCATTTACCTAAAAAACAGAAATATGTAAATAACTGCTTCCGGACCAGGTAAATTATATGGATTGCCCAAAATTCAGAATGTTATTAATCCCTAAGGACAACTATTTCATCCACTGGTACTTTAAATTACAATCTAGTAAAGCATCAAACCATGCCATGGGTGGGGTTTGAACCCGCGATCGGAGAGTCTTGAGTTTTGAGACACTCTGATCGCGGGTTCAAACCCCACTCGTGGTATGGTTTGCTTGCAATAGTGTCATTGCGATTTAATGAGTCATGTTAATAAAGCATCATGTTGCAATAACAACTCTTGAAATTATTAAGACAATTTCAGATAACTTAAATAAAAATAATTATTTACTAGAGGACTGACAGAGAAACGCATCAACGTTCTTGTAAAAACAACCACTTTATATTTTGTATTTACTTTTAATAATATCTTATACAACAAATTGATGGAGTCACCATTTTTACACATATATGCAAATGTATTTTCTTGATAACCTGAGAAATTATGGCTCAGTTTTATTGTTATAATAGTAATAATAAAAATAATAATAATAATAATAATAATAATAATATTATTATTATTATTATTATTATTATTATTAATTAATAATAATAATAATCATAATAATAATAATCTTCATTTCTACATGTATATGTATAATATATACAGCCCTAGCTGACATCACTGATATTTAAGAAAGTTCTCCAGGTAAGTCAATTTCTTATTAATTACTTAATAATTCCTTATTAATTTGTACGATAATGAAATGACTCCGGACTACCATTCTTGGATGCGTTCTTGATGGTTAAGATTATCATCACAGTATATCGTAAAATAACTTCTACTGGCTCGGGTTGTAATTCAGATTTATTTTTAATATCTATTAATATAATAACATTACAAGTAACACTGTGCTTATCATAAGTTTTCAAATATTAGCATGAGTGACCTCAAAATTAACTAGTTACAAGTTATATAACCCGTACATAGGAGAGACAAAAGCTTGACGACGTTTTTGTCGTCTTGGACCATTCAGTGGAACTTGTGCATGTTCCAAGACGGACCGCAACATCGTCATAAGCTTCTCTCTTTCCCAAGTGCGGGTTATTCGTGTATTGTTCGGGTCACGGTACAGGGGTAAATTATTATATATATTTATATACCTTCTCGCGTTTTGGTACTAGTTACTTGAGAAGGTCTGTGCCCTCAAATAAACAGAACCTGTAAGCAGCTTTGGAACTGGGTATGAGCTTTCTAAACCATCTCCATCCCTGAATAACGAGTACACTATGAAGGGAGAGACCAGAGGTCAATAATATGACTGTAGAAGTTCAACTGTTAACGTAGTCTCACAGTTGCTATCATTAGCTCGTATTTTTTTAAAAATTGTAAGATCAGTGTTCCAATAAAAAATCGATTAATTTATTGTAATATTAATTGTTGTAAATGATTTTGAATTTAAATTAGTATGTTAATGTAATGAGAATGGTTGGGTTTATCATATTTTAATACTGCTTGGTATTATATGTCAGAACATTAGGGGTAATGTGTCTTGTATTTGGGTTTGCCTCTCATTGGGGTGACAAGAACAGTCTTTTATATATATATATATATATATATATATATATATATATATATATATATATATATATATATATATATATATATATATATATATATATATATATATCAGAAGTGAGTTAATTTCGTGCATGCCATACAGGGGTCTTCAACATGATTACGCTTTACAGAAACTCCCCGAATAGCTGTCTCCTTTTTTTAATACATTCGATCTTCGATCTTCCAACAATCTCCACGTTCACACTTTTCCCTTCACCTTCACATCCCTATTCATTATAGAATAATTGACATCTTTCGAATGGTAGGGACTCGCACAGGAGGGAAGCTTGACAACCTCGCTCGCACCTTCATAATTATTACACTCAATTGTAAGCATCACCTGTTTCCTCACAGCAGGTGAACTGTGTTTCCAATTTACGTGACATCACAACCGTGTTGCCACACACACACACACACACACACACACACACACACACACACACACACACACACACACACACACACACACACACACACACACACACACACACAGTAGCAATCAGCGAAGAGGCGGGGCCAGGAGCTGTAACTCGACCCCTGCAACCACAAATAGGTGAGTACAAATAGGAGAGTACACACACACACACACACACACACACAGGACCAGGATACAGGACCAGGACACAGGACCAGGAGCTATGACTAGACACACACACACACACAAGAAAGGTTAAGGAAAATCGGCCTGACGACGCTGGAGGACACGAGGGTTAGGGAAGACATGATAACGACATACAAAATACTGAGTGGAATAGACAAGATGGACAGAGACAGGATGTTCCAGAGAGGGGACACAGAAACAAGGGGTCACAGTTGGAAGTTGAAGACCCAGGTGAGTCAAAGGGAAGTGGAATAGCGTAGCAAGTGAGGTAGTGGGGGCAGGAACCATACATAGGTTTAAGATGAGGTATGATAAAGCTCATGGAGCAGAGAGAGAGAGAGAGGTCCTAGTAGCACTCAGTGAAAAGAAGGGGCCAGGAGCTGAGTCTCGACCTCTGCAACCACAAATAGGTGAGTACAATTAGGTGAGGACACACACACACACACACACATACACGAACCAGCATGATTGGACCTTGTGTTAACCCTGGGCACAAAATGCAAGAAGGCAGAGGAAAGATTTATTCCCAAGGGCAACAGAAATAATGGGAAGACCGGAACGAGCCCCTGGTTTACCTGACGGTGAAAGGAGGCAAAAACTAAGTGCAATAGAGAATGGAAAAGTGCAGAAGACATAGAATGCATGAAAATAGGGAGATTAGTCACAGAGCCAGGAATGAGTATGCACAGGTAAGGAGGGAGGCCCAGCAACAGTATGAAAATAACATAGCATCGAGAGTCAAGTCTGATCCGAAACTGCTGTATAGCCACATCAGGAGGAAGACAACAGTCAAAGAACAGGTGATCAGGCTGAGGACAGAAGGTGGAGAACTCACAAGAAACGATCAGGAGGTATGTGAGGAGCTAAACAGGAGATTTAAGGAAGTTTTTACAGTAGAGACAGGAAGGGCTCTGGGAAGACAGCACAGAGGGGAACATCAACAGGGAATATACCAACAAGTGTTGGATGACATACGAACAACGGAGGAGGAGGTGCAGAAGCTGCTAAGTGACCTTGATACCTCAAGGGCGATGGGACCGGACAACATCTCCCCGTGGGTCCTTAGAGAAGGAGCAGAGACGCTGTGTGTGCCCCTAACCACAATCTTCAACACATCCCTTGAAACTGGGCAACTACCTGAGATATGGAAGACGGCAAATGTAGTCCCCATTTTTAAGAAAGGAGACAGAAACGAGGCACTAAACTACAGACCTGTGTCTCTGACGTGTATAGTATGCAAAGTCATGGAGAACATTATCAGGAGGAGAGTGGTGGAACACCTAGAATGAAACAAACTTATAAATGACAACCAGCACGGATTCATAGAAGGCAACAAGGTAACAGAAGTAAGACACGAGAGAGAGGGGTGGGTGGATTGCATTTTCCTGGACTGCAGGAAGGCCTTCGACACAGTTCCTCACAAGAGATTAGTGCAGAAGCTGGAGGATCAGGCGCATATAACAGGGAGGGCACTGCAATGGATCAGAGAATACCTGACAGGGAGGCAACAACGAGTCATGGTACGTGAAGAGGTATCACAGTGGGCGCCTGTGACGAGCGGGGTCCCACAGGGGTCAGTTCTAGGACCAGTGCTATTTTTGATATATGTGAATGACATGATGGAAGGGATAGACTCTGAAGTGTCCCTATTCGCAGATGATGTGAAGTTGATGAGAAGAATTAAATCGGATGAGGATCAGGCAGGACTACAAAGAGACCTGGACAGACTGGACACGTGGTCCAGAAACTGGCTTCTCGAATTCAACCCTGCCAAATGCAAAGTCATGAAGATTGGGGAAGGGCAAAGAAGACCGCAGACAGAGTATAGGCTAGGTGGACAAAGACTACAGACCTCACTCAGGGAGAAAGATCTTGGGGTGACCATAACACCGAGCACGTCACCGGAGGCACACATCAACCAGATAACTGCTGCAGCATATGGGCGCCTGGCAAACCTGAGAATAGCGTTCCGATACCTTAATAAGGAATCGTTCAAGACACTGTACACTGTGTACGTTAGGCCCATACTGGAGTATGCAGCACCAGTTTGGAACCCACACCTGGTCAAGCACGTCAAGAAGTTAGAGAAAGTACAAAGGTTTGCAACAAGGCTAGTTCCAGAGCTCAGGGGAATGTCCTACGATGAAAGGTTGAGGGAAATCGGACTGACGACACTGGAGGACAGAAGGGTCAGGGGAGACATGATAACGACATACAAGATACTGCGGGGAATAGATAAGGTGGACAGAGACAGGATGTTCCAGAGAGGGGACACAGAAACAAGGGGTCACAATTGGAAGCTGAAGACTCAGACGAGTCACAGGGATGTTAGGAAGTATTTCTTCAGTCATAGAGTCGTCAGGAAGTGGAATAGCCTAGCAAGTGACGTAGTGGAGGCAGGAACCATACATAGCTTTAAGACGAGGTATGACAAAGCTCAGGAAGTAGAGAGAGAGAGGACCTTGTAGCGATCTGTGAAGAGGCAGGGCCAGAAGCTGAGTCTCGACCCCTGCAACCAAAATTAGGTGAGTACACAGGAGTAACATGATTACGACTTACAAAATTCCGGATGGAGTCTGAGAGGCAGGTCTCATATAGAAGAAAGCACAGCTGTAAGTTGAAAATATAGATGAGTCACAAGTATATTAGAAGAGGTGGGAGGCATGGACACTGGGAAAGCAGATGACAACATAGTAGGAACAGTTCAGAACTGGTATCCAAAGGTGATGATAGCAGTGATGTACAACCCACCACTGAAGAGCAGGAGACCAAGACATGAGTATGATGATAGCACACCACAGCTAGTGGACACACTAGCTGAGGTGGTCAGAAGGGCTCACATGGAAGGGCAAAGTTATTAGTTGCTGGTGATTTCAATCATGAGGAGATTTACTAGGAAAACCTGGAACCCCATGGGAGACCAGAAACGTGTAGGGAAATAATGCCGGAGGAGGTAATGGAAAATTTCATTCACTATCATCTAATGGACACAACCAGATAGAGAGGAGGGATGATAAACCAGCAAGGCTGGACCTCGTATTTACCTTGGAGATATTACATACGAAAGGTCCCCTTCGGCACTGGTGATCACATGGCCCTGATTTTCGAATGCATTGTAAAGTTATTCGGAAATCAGGACCATGTGATCACCAGTGCCGAAGGAGACCTTTCGTATGTAATATCTCCAAGGTGAAGCAGAGACTGAAGCAGCACGAGGAGGGGGAAGAAGCCAAACTTCAAAAGAGAGTACTACACAGGAATGAGGCAATTCCTGAATGAGGTGAAGTGGGAAAGAGAACTAAAGGGAAAGAAAGTACACAAATTTTGGAACACGTGACCACAAAATACAGGGAGGCATAGGAGAAGTTCGTATCCAGGAGCAATAGAAACATGAAGTGAGCTCATAGTTTACCCGAAGTTATAGAGAGGCCAAAGCCAAGTACCCTAGAGCAAGGAAAAAGTATAGAAGGCAAAGGACTCAGGTAAATAAGGAGCTAAGCTGAAGAGTCAAAAATGAATATGCATGGATAAGGAGGGAGACCTAGTGGCAATATGAGAATCACATAGTACTGAAAGCCAAACCTGACCCAAAATTGTTATACAGCTAAATCAAGAGGAAAACAAGGGTCAAGGACCAGGTAATCAGATTGAGGAAGGAAGGAGGGGAGCTTACAAGAAATGACCAGGAAGTATGTGAAGACCTCAGCATGACAGTTAGCGAGGTACTCTCAGGGGCGACAGAAAGGTTTCAGCAAACCGAGACAGTATGGTACACCAACAAGTGCTGGACACACTACAGACAACCGAAGAGGAGATGAAGCAACTACTATGTGAACTTGATTCCTCGAATGCAGTGGGACCTGATATCTCTTCATGGGTTCTTAGAGAGGGAGCAGAGGCAGTGTATGTGAGTCCCACAAACAACAAATTTCAACAAATC